>NW_028145599.1:40000-320000 GCF_977016875.1 Pavona decussata
AAAATTTTCAGTCATTGACTAGGCATTGACTGCATCGATTAGTCATTAATATAATCTTGTGGCTACACAAACCCTACCAAATCGAAATCAAGGAAATGAAAACAATTTCATATTTACATTTATAGATTGAAACAACGGCCTTAAACGGGAAACTTTTACCCGGCAAGAAAACCTGTTTTAAATTTATATGTATATTTTCCAGACTCTGATAGCCAGAAGAGTGACACAGGCAGCTCTACCTTTTCAACATTTCCTTTTTGGTAAATTTTACTGTCCATCAAATCAATATGATGATATGCATGCCGTTTTGCCTATACATTGTAATAGACTAGAGACAACTCTTGGATTTCTATAATTTCAGTTATTTTCCCCGTTTAATCTTGCATGTATAATACCTCTTTGCCTACCAATATTGTCGCGAACCATTCACGCAAAGACTTATAACAGGAAACTCAGTTATAATAAAAAGTAATAAAAAGCCGGAAAATCGTAACAGATGTGTAGCATAATAATATATATGTATTAAATCAATGAGTAATCGATGTGTAATCAACAGGTAAATTATCGATGAGTAATTAGTAGGATCAGTGAATAATCAATGCCATCAATGAGTAATTAATAGGCCACAAAATTTTTGTTCATTGATTACCCATTGATCATTGCCAAAAATCAATGACTAATAAGTTGATTACTCATCTACTACTCATTGATCATCGATTAGTTACGTCTGGAATATAGCAACTGACGAATTTTTGTTACAAAATCTTGGTAGATTTTTTTTGTGGGGGGGGGGGGGTGGAAAGATTTTAGCAGGGACTGTTTTTAGGATAAATTATGAAAAACATACATTTTGGGGGTTGAATTCTGGTCCGTTCAACTTTCTATGAGGCCAGTTTTAACCTAAGAGTTCTTTTTTAATGGTCTAACAACTTGGCCTCATCCACACCTCCCTGACACTAAGTGGAATTTTATGCAAGCTGTAATAAGAACAAGAATGGGGTGGTAGAAAAAGTGAGAACACTTCAAGTTGACTTTGTTACTTTATAGTTAACGCATGTGTTGCATTTGAGTGATATATCTTTTGGCAGTGAGGCACATCGTGCAGAAGGAGCTCTTATCATCCCATATCCAATAAGTGCGAGTCAAATAATTGCCTTATCACGAACAACCAGAGTGATTCCGAAATCTTGCTGTTTTCATTTTGCAAGAAAGACCAGAACATGAATGTGATTCATTCAGAACTATCACTGATCGTGATGTACATTGTTGCCCTAAACTGAAATAAAGATTAATATGGATATGTAGGTCCCTAACACTTTATTGTTTGGGGGAGGGGTGAACCCTAAACACAGATTTTATGTTACCTGAAAAGAATCTGTCTCTGCCCTCTGATGTTGTGTAACATTGATGAATAAAGGGAATGTGGGAGATTGGAGAACAGTAAATAAGATTTAAATATCACCTTGCATTTAATGGTAATTAATGGTTAGCGTAATAATTCAATGAACCATGTTACATAACATAGTTTTTAGAGTTGAATTACCTTCATAAAAGAAATGATTTGACAGATGTAGAGGAAGGGTGGTGTTAAAGTGGGGCAAGTTCTTTGCATTCTTGCATCAATGTATGGTCAGTGCTTATGACGTACAAAAATATGATAGTGTTCATAGATAATGTGGAAAATTGCAGCTCACAGATATTTCCTTCCCTGCTGCACATTGTCTACTTGGTAGTTCCAGAAGTATCAACTTCCCACAGTTCTTGGATTTGACTGGCTAATTTAAATGGAAGTTAACAGAAAGATGGCGTGAAATTGCCAAAAAAAAAAAAAACTTTTTGCGACCATGGTGCAACGCTATATAGCAGGTTACTGTTCCTTGCAAATGATTGGTATTTTATGACTGATAAAAGTACATGCACCCTTTAAAACCAACCTCAAACTACATGACTTGAATGATTAAAATATTTCCAGGTACGTTACATTGCTATTTTTGTAATATTCTCTAACATAAGACAAAATGATGAAACAAGTTAACTAAACGCTCAGCGTTAATAAGATCTACCATATTGAAATGTCCCAGAGGTCACCATAAGGGAGTTTTGTTTATGACAAACCCCCATTATAACAAAGTTAACACTTTTTCCCAGTCGCTTAATTGGCAATTTGTTATATCGGGATTCAGGTGTGATGGGAATTTTGGAAGTATGAATGATACTTTTGTAATAAAATGTTTACCAATAATTGAGAAGGGATCAGAGCATATTAACCGTCTTGTGTTGAATTTCACTGCCTTGATGTCTTGGTGTAAACCAGAGAAACAAAAGACAAAGGGCAATGTTTTATGACAAAATTAAATTCCACCGGCAAAAATGCAGACACTTTTGAGCAAAATGAAAAATCAGCCTAAAGTTTGACATAAGACGGTTGTGCCCTCAGCTCTTCAATAATTGACATACTTTTTTAACAATTGATTGCACAATTTTGACATATAAATGATGAATTGAATTGTAAAAATCCATGTTTACTATCAAGAATGAATGAAATTTATATGGCAAGGTTAAATAACTTAGCCAGTAATTAATTATGCAATCTTCATTTTACCTTTTGCCTACCTTAAAACATTTTTTAATTTACTCAAGTTAAAATAATTGTTCAGCAATTTCATTTAGCTTAAAAATGTATAATTAACAATTATTCCACAAGCGTGCGTTGGATATGAGATGATAATGCCAATGAGGTGCGTAGTACCGATATGGATATAATTATCTCATATCCAACAAGTGCGAATGGTATAATTGTTTTATTAAAAACAATCAAGAATTTTGCTAGATCTTCCTTTGCACCGCTTTGCAAAAAACAACTAGAAGACAATTTAATGGTCAATATTTCTTGGGCATGGTATAATGGCTCATATACCATGGCTGCTTAGCCAATCAAAACCCTGGAATTGCATCATACAATAAACCAAGATTTTTGATAATATGTCATATAACATTATACTGTATCTCTAAAATAAATGACACTAAAATACCTTGTGATAGGTTATCCTTTCCCCCATAAAAATATTGCTAAATATTGCTTCCCCTCGTAACAATTCAAAAGTTGCAAAAAAAAAAAAAATAAATTATTGGTTTACATTGTTCATAAGCCAATAATTTATTAATTCATTTCTTTGTCACAACTTTTATGGACTCCCTGTGTTGGTACAAATGCTGTTTGTGCACCCTTAATATACTGTGATTGGAACAATGTCAGTAAGTAATCGGAGCATCAAACACTTGTCTTTTTTTCACCAAATGTTACATTAAGGGGATTCTGCACAGGTGCCTCTCCATTTTCTGCTTCCTAGGAAACATCATCATCGTCGTCATCACACCTACGTGGTGTTCGAGTAAAAACTGAAGCAGAAGGCATGGAACTGGATCTGTAGAGAGTACCTGGTGCATCATCACTAAACGAAAAGCCTCTTGGAGCAAAGGCACTGCTCTCTGTAGGCTCAAACAGTTCGCCTGTATGTTCTACAGTTGACTCATGAGGCATCTGCAGAAAGCAATACAGTAACAAATTGTTATTTAAAAGAATTGTTACATTATCCAAGATTAAGTCAGAAGTGCGAGCCAGATTTTTCAGGTTCATCCTCATTATAAGACCCCCTTTAGGTGGTCTATGCAGGTATCCACAGGTTGAATTTCAATTCGTCATTCTTGTCACAAATTTGGACAGACCATACCAAACAGATTTTCTTTGTTTCATACACTAGGATTACAGGAGGGCCACTTTAAAATTAATATGTGGCCTGCTCAGAACAAAACATTCTGTGGCCAATATTTTACTGCAAGTTTCCTCGAATTTTAGAAAAACAAGATTGCTGTCCTCTTCTGATAGTTTTTCCTGTCACTGTCATAATTTCATTCAGCACCTTTTTGATTTGTCATGATTTGTCATCAATTAATTTTCTTCATGCCACTGTTTCAATCTGTGCCACCAATGAATACAATCATTCCTGGGAAATTATGTGTGCCTCTAGCTAAATCCTTACTTTCTCATTCAGACAAAATTGAAATGTTGGTGCATGGAAAAGGAAAGAGATAGCTTTTTAGTTGTGTCATGTTATTTACCCTTCACTGATATTTACAAAATGGTGTTCAACCCCTAGGTTAATTAAGACAGTACACTCACCAGCTGTGGTGGAGCTCTAAACAGGTAACTGAATGGATAGTGCAGTAAATTCACACACGAAGCAGCATACAAATCAGCATAGCGAGTGGCTTGGCTGGCAAAAAATGTCTGTCTGTTGCCTGAAAGAAAGTTTGAAATGGCATTCAAACTCAACTACCGGTAAGTGCACTAATTAAAGTGCCTCTTGACAATTTTGTGTGCACTGTAACTCTGTTAAAATGATGGAAAAGTTCAACCTTATTCGTATTAATTTTCGCGGGCACTTAATTTCGCGAATTTGGAACACGAATATTTCGCGAGCATTAATTTTCGCGATTTTGCAAAAAATGATAAATTTAGGGCATTTAATTTTGCAAAAATTGACAACAGACAGACTTAGAAAACCGTTTTTATTGAATGATAACGATTGATTTACAATCATGATTTGCAATTACGTAATAGAAATAGCGTTGATAATCAGACAAATCAAGCAAATACGGCAAATCAATCAAATGCTACTGCAATATTGTACTTTAAAATAAAAGTCAACATATGATTTTAAATACCTATGCCACCCAGTTCGATGACTGCACAAAAGATGTTTTGAAAGAGCTACATGTACAAGAAGAAGAAATGAGTGATTCGGATGAAGAAAGTGCTGAAGTAGAAGATAAAAATAGACTGTTAACAATTACCATGTAGCTAAAAATGCAGTTAATCATTGATGAAAGCAATTATAGAAGTGTATTAAATTTCGCGTGTTTAATTTCCGCGTATCCTAATTTTAGCGAGTCTTTAAAGCCTCGCGAAAATTAGTACGAATAAGGTATATAACAAACTGCAGACACATAATTTGTCAAAAAACAGCATGAGCACAGAGAGAATAGCATTACTTTGCATTAAAAAAACTATCTATGAGACCCAGAAATCAAAGGGTTTAAATTTGACTAATAACAAGTTGAATTCCAGCCACTGAACTGGCGAGCTATGTCCATAAACCAGTGTGCTACTACATAGTTAAAATTCAGGTAGAAGAATTCAGTTTAGGTAATGTTAGAGAAAGGAAACGTTTGTAATACTGTTGCAAGTAAAACAAATGACCTCCATTTTAACACTATTTAATCAACTACAGTGCAAGATAGTTTAACAGAGTCTTAACATGTTCAATTATTATAGTGATTCATATTATATTGTTGCTTTGTTTGCTTTGAATTCGTAATTCAACAATGTTAAACATTTTTTTATCTGGCTTTTGTATCCTGCTAGCCTTT
The DNA here is from genome assembly GCF_977016875.1 of Pavona decussata. Taxonomy (NCBI): domain Eukaryota; kingdom Metazoa; phylum Cnidaria; class Anthozoa; order Scleractinia; family Agariciidae; genus Pavona; species Pavona decussata. The sequence goes on from NW_028145599.1 coordinate 45,431, forward strand.
CTTTCCATGTTCTTTAGGGATTCAAGAGCAGCTCTGCTGCAGGGCAGGGTGTCTCTGACAAAATTATCTAGGACTCTATGTTTAAAGATTTAACAATCATTATACACTGTGCATCAGTTGCAAGCCTTCATGGTCAATAAGGCCTCCATACACACAAAGAAATGACTTTTTTAGAGAGGTCTATGTCACGAGTGGCACTGGCTCTCTCATGTTTTCCAGGGATTTTCGTTTTCCTCTGTCAGGCTTTCAAGGTCATCATTGCTTTGGGTAGAAATTTGTCACATACTTAACAATCCAGGGCTCATCTACTGTTTGGAAATCTTTCAAATACCAAGTTGGGCTTGAGACACAAATAATAACTGTGTTGACTGATGTTGTCTGAGGAAAGCATAAGGTGGGAAAAATTTGTTTTTCAGATGTCAGGTTCTGCATCTGGGTGGAGACAGAATATTACTGACAGTGACCGTGCTTCTCCTGGGGAGAGAACTCAAATATCTTAGACCACTGTGACAGAATGTACTTGAGCAGCTCTTCAGTTATTGAGTTTGTCCACAATGTACTGTAGTTTTTAGAAATTTTGCCAACATTAATCACCTGAGAATGATGCATTATTCAGTAATGACACAGGCAAAATAGGAAAAAATAAATTCCGAGTGCTCCTATCAGGAGTCGAACCTAAGACCTTCCGATTACTAGTTTGGATGCTCTACCACTGAGCTACAGGAGACTGGTGGGTGCTAAGGCCATTAAACTAGGTTCATGGGACAAACATCCTGCATGCTGCTAGGATTGGAATGTCAATAAGTGGCATATGTGCAATGAAAGAAAATGTGATGTAATATTTTAAGCCTGGTGAACAAATGAGAATGATGTATTATTCAGTAATGACACAGGCAAACTTTCATTAATAATCTGGTAAAAAGGAGAACCTATGCTGGATAATTTTTTTATTGGTTTACAGCTGCATATACAGCAGTAAATACAAGCAGTTTAAGATCCAGATTTAAAGGTGCCCTTTTTACTCCAGGCCTATCAGTGTTCGATAATCAGATTACATCACAAATTAACAATGGTTGTACAGGTGCTTCATGAGAGACTCTAGGTTTTCTTCAATAAGGAATATTTTTAAAATTTACCCACCAGCTTTGGAAAGTCCCTCAGGAAAGCTACATGTACTTTGAAAACTACAAAATGGAATTAAAATGGTTGAAAAAAAACAACAACAACAACAACAACAACAACAACAACAACAACAAAAAAAACGGCCTGGTGCCTTAGCCTAATAACTAATAATAGCTAAGTGTAATGAATGGCTTTCAGAGATACTTTTTGCAATGGGATACGATGAAGTACAGAAAAAGAAATAAAAGATCAAAGATCTTCCAAAGGCAGTAGGCGAATTGAGAATCATGTTTTTGCCCTAAACTAAAAGACTTTATTTCTTCTTGTTTTGGAAGGATGTCCAGTACTCTGGAGTAATAATGCTACCATGATAAGTTATGGCTCAAATCACTTTCAGCTCTAGCCTACATGAAATGCCCAAGCCAAGCAGAACCAGTCGTTCTAAATCAAACAATTCTATTTTGGCACCAATCCGCAGATGCTTATTACCTTATTACCCTACAGCAGTTGGTGATTTTGCCACACACAAAAATATCTCATTTTCTGGCTTTGGTTTCCATTGGATGTTTTGCAGGCTAGCAATTCTGCCACTTATTGTGGATTTTTTACAGCCAAATTCTCACTGCACCCATCGAGCAGCTGCAGTAGTGAGAGATTCTGAACTTTTTGCAAGGTGGCAGCCTGCTCTTCTAAATCCAGCCCTGAGCAGGCAAGATGACCCACCCCTTGCCGTCTTCTACTTCTGTTATACTGCCCAACAATAGAGAACTGCGTAACACTGTCAGATTGTACTTATACAGGAAAAAAATTAAGAGCATGACTGCCTTTTAAGTAACTTGACTGCCTGGCATTGCACACCATGAATGTTCTTTTTCTACATCACTTTGTTGTACTTTTCTCGGAGTTCTCTTTTTTCAGCATTAATAAGAAACTTGGTCAAGTCCTCAGGTTGTCCTTCCCCATAGTGATTAGGATATGAGTAATCCAACAAATCAGCAAGCATCAATGTTGGAAAACTTGTGGCCAGCTGTTCATCGGAATCTCGTCTGAAAAGTCTGGGGTTGAATTCAAGGCTATTAGTATAAACAGGGGGGTACACCTTAGCAGTATGTTGATCTAAGCTGTAGCCACCAGGGAGATGATACTTGTGCATGACCACAAACTTCTCTGGGGGAGTATGCAGTAAAAAACAGGGCATTTCCAGCAGCAATCTTAAAGTTGATTGTTGGGCCATCCGAAGCTCCTCCCTAATGAGATTTAGTTGTTTGTTTAGATCAAATGTTCGCAATACCAACAGCCTGGAACACGGATGAAATAAGTGAACTCTCTCCTCCATTCCGTCTTTTCGCACACGAATCACCCCACGCAGATAATTCAACTTTTCTTTTTCGTGCGTGTCTTCGGTTAAGACAACAACTGGCGGAGACCTTTCAATGAGTTTTCTTTTCTGTCTTGCTAACAGCCCCGATGGCTTCAGGTATTCTAGCCTCTGAAGAAGCAATTGACTTCGCAGAAATAACACGTGAGGTTGACGTTTGCGGACGTGGACGGCGTCTAAATCTTCGTATATAGTTTTCAACGGTTCTAGACCAGATAGCGGCAGCTCGGATTTTTCAAAGCACCTGTATCTCTGCAACTTCATTTTATTTATAATGACATCTGAGTCCGACTTGCGAGAGGAATAAAACCTTGGGGTGCAGAAAGAAACAGTTGACCGCGTGAACCAACTTGCCAGGCCAGAAACTTTGGTGCAGTTTGTCCACATACTTCACAAATGAGAGACAACAGTTCTTTTACGCAATGCCGACGACCGGGTTTGTTTCAATATTCAAGATACCAATCCTTACGGCCGAAAATAACCTTCGTTCTTCCACTATTTTTCTCGTTTCACACTATTTAAGATGGCTGCCTAATAACGAACTCATTCCCAGATCAACACGGCCAACTTTGCTTTTCCCTGTTGTGTAACATCCAATCAAGTGTCCAAGTGTTCAGCAACGGAGTTCTTACGAAGAAGAAGTGGGAACACATTTAAATTGTGATAAAATATTACTTAAAATCATTTTAAGATATAAAAATGCTAAAAACGACGACGTCTATCAAATTTTTTCTGGCACTTTCCTAAAATTGTAAATTGACTTTCTTTCAAAACATTGTTGCTACCGTGAGCTTCTAAGAAACGCCTACTGATTGGCGAATTTTTGTGCTCAGCCATGCGTTGATGAAGGTTGCGGGCTGTGTACGGCTGTGAACCCGACATCACACAGATCACATAAGAAAAGATAAAGAACGCACAATCTTATTACTAATAAGATCACGCAACTGCTTCCAAACCTCATTAGCAACCACTTGATCTTTAGATGGTAGACTAATTCTGACTGTGCTACTAACATCAGTGTTTCTTTCTGCTGTGTTCGCCGAAGCATTTCGAAGAACAAAACGACGGATGGCGGAATCAATGAGGCCCATGGGATAGTCAAGACGACTAAAAATAGAGCGCAATTTGGTACATTCTGCATTGAAGGCCTCTGTTGTAGAAGAACCATAAGCACGATGTATCATTGTCTTTAATAAAGAGTCTTTATAGCGTTTTTCGGTGTGACTTTGGAAGTGTAAGAGCAACCCAGTGTTTGTTGGTTTTCTGTAAACTTGCCGTTCTAGACAATTTCAATGCCGATAAATTAAAAGGGATCTTATTATTCACAGGAAGCTCCATCGGAAAAGTTAGACTGGGGTGTAGGCCATCCAGAGTACTAAGAAACACAGCAGCAGCAGCAGCAGCGCTAGGCATTCTGGCCAGGGTATCATCAACGTACCTCCTATTTATTATTTACAATCGTAAACAATTAACAATTTCCCCCCGAAAAACTGTAACAGTTAACAGTGGAATTTGAAAAGGAATACCCGGTGTTTTAATTAGATTATTTTCTCATTGAACTTCAGCTCCATATAAACTATCGTATCACGCTTTGGTTACCTACGTAATTTACATTGTTTGTATGAAACTTCGTAAACTATAAAACGTATCTGACCAGGGATTTTGCTGATAGAGATGTCTGCACGCGATCAGAGTCACTAACAACTTTTGACTTTTCCATATATTTGCTTGAAATTTTCAGGCGGCCTTTTTTTAATAATAGAAACTTGCAAACGCAAAATGGCGACTTTCCAGCAAAATCTGATCGGGAAAATGTGTTACCAGCCCAACAAACCCTGCTTTAATCCCAGAGACAGCAGAACTTTTAGTAAACGTGAGCTACCCCCCCCCCCCCCCCCCCAGGACAACATTTTCATCGAAACGGTCCCTAGTGTTCTAGTGAGGCTACCAGTAAATTCATTTTTGTTCGTTACTGTACGTAGTACTGAAAGTGAATATATGAAAATTCATACAATTGAACTGCAGAAGGAAGAATGAATAAGTGAATGATCATCGCAGTTATACACGCAACTTAAGCAGTTGCGAAAAGAAACCTGAAAATAATTCAGGGATTCGAACCCATGACCTGGGGTTCGAATCCCGTTCAAGCCTGAATTTTTCAGGCTTTCTTTTCACAACTGCTTAAGTTGAGTATATAACTGCGATGATCATTCACTTGTTCATGTACATAGTATTGGAGCACTTTCTTCTTCTCGCCAAAACCTTATCCGAGACTCCAGGTCGCTGTTGATGGTGATGTTGTTCGGTATGGGGGTCGTGGATTTATAACGACTGGTGCATTGTTGGTTCTCTTCCGAATTAAATGATTTGATTACCTCCGAAATCAATTTCCACAGAAATAAATTGTCATCGTATTCCCATTCAAAAAAGGAGAATGAGTTCCAGTGTTTTAGGGGGACGAGAACATAGCTTTCTAAACATTTACATCGAATTTACAGTGCCAGATACATCCATCTGAAGTGGATGCAAGTTAAAACGCGCCTTTTAACATGTTAATATAACAATAAAAAAATGAAAAATAATTTGAGCAAAATGCTCCCCCGTTTCTGCTCCCCCCTACCCCCCTCATTGGGGGTAGAGTTACTGGGCGCAGTCTCTGCAGAGTCCCACCCTCACCGGTCTACCCGCCGAGGGAGCTACGAAAACCTGATGATGCTGAAAACATTATATAAGACGCGACAGCGTCTTTCCCTCCCATGTGGGACACATTTTCTTAGACGCGCACGAGGCACGGCCTCGTTTTGGTGCGACGCTTGTTTTCGTCCTATAATGTCACAAAATTACTGTTTCCCTTCACAACTCTGGCAGAAGTCTTGAACTCGTGGATTTCTTTACATCTTCTAGGTTGATGTTGATTACATAAACGATTGTCTTTAAAATGTTCGTCTTAAGGGGGCAATTCACCTAAACGCCATTTTTCTGCCACTTGACATGGGTTTAATGGAAATTTCTCATTCACGTTTCAAGCAATCCAAAAACCCTATGATTACCCCGTGAATCTGTGTCGTGGGGTATTTTGTGAATTTTTGGGTGATTTTTGGATATATTTGGGAGGAGTAGTTTTTTTTAAAAGGATTGGTTAAATTAAGAGAAATAAGAAATATTGAAGATTTAGTGAAGTTTTAAAATTAGTATTTGTATTTAATAATTAATAGACGGATACCAAGTTAGTCCACTAGCAACCTAGGGTGCTCTTGCGTGGGTATCAACTGTCTGTTGGTGTTCCAAAAATCATTTGCTTTCTTCTATCCCTTCTTAAAACCTCTTTAAATTTCATTCAAATTTAGGTCAATTGCACACTTAAGAAAGACGGTGACAGTGTAAAATATTGTTAACAAATCTCCCAGCAGCTGACACAAGTAAAGGCTTTTGACTCCCTGCTTCCTGTACTCATGCTTCACAAGTTCAGTTCATACAAGTTCTCGGGCGAATCTCTACAATTGTTATTTCCAAGACCGCCAAGGAAGGTTTAAACTTCCTACGTAAACTAGCGTCTGGCACGATCTAAGAAAAGGGTGCCCCCAGGGCTCATGCTTTGGCCCCTCGTTATGGAACATCTTTACAAATGATTTATATTATGATATTAGAGAAAGTGACCTGTTTTATGGGTACAGATGATCATCAGCTGTGTGAGCATGATCAATGCCTCAGCAATGTAGTAACAACCTGGAACAACGAGGCTTAGAGCGTCTGACTGGTATAATAGTAACTTCCTTTTGGGAAATAAATATAAGTTTGAGCCATGTTCGAAGCTGCTAGAACTAAGGACATATCAGAGGCAGGTGTTGTCATTCAAAATGAAGAAATGAAGTGTACAAAAGTTCGTTGAAGTTGTTGGGAGTTCTCATTGATTACAAACTTAACTTAAGTGAGCACATTAAAGGCCAACAGTAAAGTTGGTGTCCTGTTAAGGATGAAGAACCTGGTTCCTAAAAGGACTCAGATGCATTTATTTAAGTCTGTTATTCTTCCTAATCTAAATTATCTAATTTAATGTTCACTTGTATGGCTGTTTATTAGAGATAGGCGGGCTGGAATTCTGTCGCAATTACATGGCGAATTTCAGCCCGGGCTAAAATTTCAGTCCGTGCGCCAAATTTGAAATTTGGCGGGAAGAGTGAACAGAAATCAAAATGGCGTCAAATATTCGACTTGTGAAAATCGGGGCATTGCTTCTCTCGCAATTTAGCCTTTTGTTAGCACTCAATTTCCAATTTTTTTTATCGGCCATCTCGGTTTCGTTGACCTGGTCCAACTGAAAAAAGGTCGGTTCCTCCTAATATATTCGGGCCATCGCTTCCCCAACAGCTTCATATTGCTTCACCTTATCTGCGTTGAAGTCACCGTTCTGGTAGTCCATTTTCGATTTGTAATTCGCCAAGCACCGAATAAGATTTTCGATTTTATCGCCGTTATTACACTGAAACTTGGTAGCCGCCATCTTGTTTCAGTGAAAAGAAATCATTGCGCATGCCTACGTCATTTTTCTACCCAGGTGACCTCGCTTTTCAGCCCGGGCTGAAATTTCATTCTGATTACATGAGGTTTTTCAGTCCGTTTGCCAGGGCTGAAATTTACCGGGCTGGACTGAAATTTCAGCCCGGGCCGAAACTTTCTTTATGTAATCGTAAACGTCGTTTTAAAAAGATTTGTTCAAGAAACAGGGCTGAATTCTCAGCCCGCCTAACCGGGCTGATAACCGGGCTGAAATCTCAGCCCGGGCCGAAATTCGCCATGTAATCGGCCCCTAAGACCAGTATATAAGGATACAACATCAACCTATGAGGATTTACTAAAAACAGTAAAACTACACTATTCTGATGTTTAAAGTAAAGAATAGCATGTCCCCAAAATATATATCAGAGTTATTCCAAAGATCGAATAACCTGCGTAATTCAGATTTTATAATTCCTACGTTTAACACTGTTATACCTATAGCAATCATTCAATTAAATATTTAGGTCCTTATTTGTGGAGGAAATTTCCCACAAACATAAGATTGCTAGGTGAGTTGAATAGTTTTAAAAGTAATAATAGCAAAATGAATTTGGCTTTCTTCTTTCCCAGAGCCTGCTGTAGATAAAATTAGGTTTCTGTCGGTTTCAGTACTATGTTATGGCTGAACATATTTCGTAAAACTTGCAAGTGCAAGTTTTTAAACAACGATTGACAAGAGTAGATTTTGGGTCTCAGCTAAACTTACCACTACGGAAAAGACTTCCCATCTGCCCGTAGCACGTTTCCATCATGTTAGTCACATCCTAACGACATTAAAAAAAACACAAACACGTCAACGTAATACTGAACTCTCTCTTCCAGCTGGACAATTTCAACTGTTATTTCTAAAAGAATCCCAAGCCAATCGAATCCTTTCTCTTCCAGTTTTGTTCTCTTTCCCTTTCTTTTTCACTTGGGGGAGGGGGGGGGGGGGAGCACTACGCCACTGGCTATCCAGAACCTCTATTTTCATTGCTCCGTTATATCCACTAGTTATGGTTACAAGGATTAACCCAGTACACACAAAGACCACGATTAACGTCCCAGGAAAGGGAGGCTGCAAAAGAGTCGCGGTTGGTGGAATCTGCACGGGTCTCCTTGTTTTCTTGCTTTTACCCGTGTTACACTCAGATTATCAGATAATTTATTTTACTCAACTCAACTTTACAAAGGATGCAGATTAGAAATGAACATTTACAAATAAATATATACCACAAATAAAGAACAAAGATAATATCTACATAGGGAGTGAGTCAGGATAATCCACATAGCAGAGGCTAATCTAATGGATGGTCCAAATGGAATACAGCATTGCACGCGACATTAATAAGAACGTCTTTACGATAAAAGGTATTTCTTCATGCTCTAGGCTAAATAGTTTAATAAGTATAACAATCAAGTATAGAGTTCTTACGGGATTTATGAAATTGTGAAAGAGAATTTGACTAAGTAATGCTTGTAGGCAAGGAATTCCAAAGGCGAGAACCAGTAAATTTTACATTTGGTAATAGCTGAGGCTACAAAAAGATCTACATCTCATGATTGGAGAGTTGCATATGGGATGAACAGAAGAGGCAAATTTGAAATGTTCACTGAAACACGGAGGTTAAGAGTCTACGTGACCATTGAAAAGTAGACTAGTTGGCTTTCCGCAACGTTGACAAATACTGGCAACGTGTAACATGTATTCTCCAACTTGTCTCACAATGCTTCGTTGCTGTTGCGTTGCAAGTTGCAGGAAAAATTAAATACCCCTTAAACAAGCTATTTTTACGTACCCTGATAGAGGTTTTTATTTCAGTAATGTCTGGTTTGTCAGTAGTGCCTGAATCCAAGTTCCTAAGAAAAAGAAAAACAGCGTTATTATAAATCGATGCTGAAAACTGTTTGTTCACAAAATGCCGGGTTTAGAATTGAAATAGGTTTTACATGCATTTCATTAAAGGCAGTTATTTGGTGCTTACTTGTAAGTTTCAGCTAAGGCGACATCAAGATCACGAAGCTTTTCAAATACGTCTGAAATGAAACAGCAAAACACGTAACGAAACAGCCAAAATACGCATGCACTAAAGGATTTGATGCTCAATGCTATAGAATCCTTCCACATTCTGTTCATTGACACATTATGGTGTACAGAGGAAACTAATTAAATGCACCGTTTAGCCGAACTACGAAAGCAATCTTTTCTCAGCCATCAATTACCGCGGGCGCTTTTCAAGGTGGGTGTAAATTAACTATCTATCTTATTTTGTTTGCTGGAGATGTTTTCATGTACATCTACCACTCGGTACCTGTTATGGAAAATGTCAAATGTACGTAAAAGAAAACAGCTGCATTTCTCAATGCCTACATCAAGATGTGATGCAAAACGCATCAATTTACCCCAATATCAGCGCTTAAGTGCGAACCTGGGTTACTCACTACGCAAAACATCGGTAAAAGTTAACTGTAAAACTCAAACGTTTTAAAAAAATTTTTTTTGAACTCTTGAACTTGTCAGGGCCTGCTAACTAACCTTGCCTGGACTGCCACACCTCGAGTTCTTGAGTCAGCTCTGGAATGACAAGGTATGTCCTGCAAGACCACAAGAAAAGGTCAATAAAACTTAAATTTGTACCTCAACAAAAGGAATATACAGATCTTCCCGAAAAAGTCTGCGTTTTACTAACATTTACGCAACACCCCAAAATTCTATCATTCCTCCATGACCTAAAATCTTATTTCCCAATGGTTATCATTTTTCGAGTCCTGGAAAAAGCGCCCTTCAAATTTCATGACTGTGAAAAGTGGCGTGGCCAGAGGCATTGTAAACTTGGAAACAAACTTGACAAATACTTCCCCAGGGATTGTCACCATTTCACGTTTTTAAAAGAAAGACTACATCTTGTGCTTTATTTAAAATATAAAGCAGAACCAAAATTAAGATGGCAAATCATATTTCGAGGCTGGTTACATTAATTTGGCTTTTGCGTTTGCTTTACATTCCAAACAGACAGCCTTTTATGTTATTCTTATTCTCTTCCTTTAGACACCTTATTACTTTGTACCATAACGTGACAGTAAACAACAAAAATTGACTCACCTCCATCCTTGTTTTTTCTTGGACTTCAGGATATCTCCAAAAATGTGGTCCCCAATGTACAAGATGTCCTGAGATGAAAACAATAACATCAGTCTTACTTCCACTCATTACTCGGGCCGCGAGGTACCGAGTAAGTTCTGGGTCGCGTTCTTTTTTATTTGTACTTTTTTTTTCGTGTCGCGATTGCCCAAAGACTTCATATATGAGCAAAAGATGTGTTGAATGTAAGAAGGCGGATGCAAGACAAATGAATAAAATGCGACTTTGGAATCCATGAAGAAAAGTACCTCGGGAAGTCTTAATGAGTACTTTCAACTAATTTCTGTCCAGACCTGTAAGTATCCGCACTTGAAGAGTGATGACGGAAACATTTGCGAAAGTTTGCGTTACATGCGATCGCCACACTATTGGAAAGCGTAAAACACTTGAATGTGGCCTACACGTATTCGCTTCGTCATTGTTGTTTTGATTGAAGATGGCGTCGGCTGTGAAGCGTTCGTGAACGGTTGCTTTTAGTGCATTGAGGGTTTTGGAGCTGTTACAACAAAAAATATGATAGCAATGATAGCATGTCGAGAGGCGAAGAAAGCGACCTATATCGTCAGCTGCAGTAAACAAGCGGATCGAGGTACGAGTTGAGTATAATCTGTACTGCGTGGCTGTGTTATTGCGTAAGCACAATGTGTCTAAAATGTAATGAAATGTTATTTATCTTGCGAAACCTTGCTTCTTGCTTCGGATAAATGTCTGGATTTATATTTGAGTATAGGGAGATCGATATATTTAAAGGAAAGGGGTTTTGGGAGCAACGGACGGAAAAATTCGATCGGGGCTCGTAACCAAAGAAGATGAAATTTGATTGTGTATAAGGATGTACCTTAAACTTCCTAATAAATTCTTTATTCATCATTTTTCAGCCAAAAGTGCTGGACCTGTTACCAATACGACAGGGAACATTTTCACGGTTATCTAGCTGCTAGGCATTTCCTTTTATATAACATATATTCAGAGTGAAGTATAATTGTATGTTCTATGTGTTAGGTCTGTATTATATAATCATTTGAAAATTTTCGAAAATAGAAGGAAATGTGAAATAAGGTTGTTGTTGTTGTCGCTTTGATCGTGAGCTTACGCAACAAATATGGCCAGAGTGATTACGAGGTCTAATAATCAAGAAACATGTGTACCTTTCCTTCAGCACCAAGCAAGTTGCAGAACAGATCGGACGAGCCTGCAATAAAATAATCATAATCATTCACCAACCGCTACAAGAGCTTTAAAGAAGGTATTTGTAGGCAAGCGCATTGAGAAAGTAAAAAAAGCTTAAGAAAAGAAGGGAAAGGAACGATATAAAATTTACTGAACATTGCTTTTTCACGGCGACTTTTCTTAGTATAGATGAATGAAAAGAAACAATGCAAAGGTTTTGTTTTGTTTTGCTTTTGCCACTGACAATAACTTACCTCCAGAGAAAATTTGTCCCTCCTTCAGTTCACCAGAGTATCTACCAATGCTTAGAGTTCCAGTCTCCTGAATAATGGAAGTTATTGAACTTTTTAATTAAAAAGGAACACCGCAGGATTTTTCACTTTGATTGTTAGCTTTTTCGACAACATAGAGCAACATCAACAAGAAGTAGCGACCGAAATAGACGCTAGGGCATGTTTGTCTCCCAAAGTATGGCAGGATCCAACTGTTGGGGATGTTTGTCTTCTGGTGGGAATTATTTTTGCTATTCCGAAAACACGCACAATTCTTCAACAATAACAAACAAATTTAAAAAATACAAAGCCGTCAAGGCAAGGCAAAACGATTGCAACATCATCCAACATTGTTGAATTCAACCGATTGTTGGACAATGTTGCACAGTGTTGAACAAGGTGGCCAAACGAATGCAACATGTTTGATGTAACACTTGGACTCAAAAGTCTGGGACCAAAATCTAGCTAGAATCCATAAAAACGAACCCGTGTCATATTGGTTTGCCCAAAAAAATGGCGCGAAACCGATCGACCTCCGCGTCGGACCATCTTCTCACTTTTCCTGGTCTTACAGTTTCACTTAATCCGTTGCCCTCTTTTCTTTCTATTTTAAGAGAGATCGTTTTTGTTTACGCTTTCGTCTTTAACAGGTTTAAAACTTTGTTCGTTCGCCCATACTGTATTCTTGAACACTCACGCGGCAACGCACTAAGCAAATAAAAAAGTCAGCTTAGTGGGCATGCGCGCGTTCAACAATGTTGAACACGGTGGCCAAACGAATGCAACAATGTTGTTTCGTGACGCAGGTTCACACAAAAGAAGTGTTGGACGATGTTGAAGATAATGTTTAATGGAAATGAAACTTCGTTCAACATCATCTAACATCGTGCAACATGGCGGCAAAATGAGTGCAACATGCTGGATTCAACAATTTTGAACGATGTTGACGCAACATGTTGTATCCATTTGGCGGGATCATCATGACACTAAGGCCCGGTTCATACGTCGAACTTTACATGAGCCGAACCTAATACCTATCAAGGTCGACCCAAATAATTAAGTTCGGCAGTTGTTTCAGACGTCGAACCTAACTGAAGTCGAACTTAATTAAAGCTTAAGTGAGAAAATAGAGTTTCGTGGTCAGCGGCTGTTGTTTTTACTTAACAAGATTCAAAATGAAAGATGAATTCTGACATGGAAGAGCTTGTTTGGTGAAATAATAGAGACATTTAGCACCAGGCTTTTCGGCAAAAACCTCAGACGGCGAACGGCTAGAAATCACGTGACAAGGTTCTGACGTTACGTTTGCGGTTTTCAACGTGGAGAGGTAGGTTTTCACGTAAGTAATTTACCTCAGCGATTTGAGTCGTAGTTTTCAATTTTTTGAAACGTAAAAATGTCAGATTTGTGTGTAGCAGGTCTTTTTTTGTTGATGTTTAGGTGTAAACTAACGCGAAAGAGCGAACATGGATCTTTATGTTGCTGTATGAAAAACAGCAATACTGCTGTTCGCAAATTCAATATGGCGGCCACTTCAAGTGATCAGTGTAGCTAAAGCGGTAGAAGCCATAAACGTCAAACGCCAAACGCCTAACCTGAAACTGCCGTCAAACGCAAAACGCTGGTGCTAAATGTCTCTAATGAAGACAGGCCAAACACGGCTCCTATTGGTCGAGATAGGAAGAATATGACCTTCAAAGCTAATTTGCTCTCACGAGTACGTCTTTCAAAGATCTCCCTTTTCTGTACGAAAGTAGGGAAGAGTCTTTGTAGATCTCTCTTAGCAGAGGCTGATTTTCTATCAAGTGCCATTTACTCATCTGAATTGTTTTAGGTTAGGCACAGAAAGGCGATATTCCGTAACAAACGGCAAAATGTTTTATGCGCGTTTTTTGTTTGTTTTGTAGTGTCGACATTCTTTCGCGGAAATTGACTTCTGAAAGAGTTTTATCTAAAAGGTTATCGAGGTAACCTCTGTAGCGTATTCTCTGTTTGAATAGAGTAATGTTTTCTTCAAATGTTGTTTTTGAAGATTTTGTTCTGAGAAGTCTTGAGGCTTCGCCTTTGATATAGCCTGTATTGGAAAGTTTCTGTCGGTTTGAAGTGCGTGTGCACATCAAGAATAGATTCTTTTTTTTTTTTTTTTTAATCTTTCGCATCTCGGACAAGTATATTTAGTTGTTTCGAAACAAGAAGAACAAGCACATTATTCATTTCCCGCCATCTTGTTCAGAATGAAGTCCTTTGCACATTGGAACGTGAAGACCTCTGGGACGGATAAAATTTTTAAATTATAAGCCTTAAAAGGCTGGTTCCCATAGATCGCAATAAGGTCTGCGATCGTCTGCGATCATAAGGAAACCAGCCTTTAGATAGAGCATGGTTCTATCTTCTGCGATCGTCTGCGATTACGATCGCAGGATCGCAGAAGACGATCGCAAAAAAGGCTGTTTCCATATAATCGCAACGATCGCAGGAGGACCGTAGCCATACGTTTTGGTCACCGGAAATGTCAAATATACACGCGCGTGTAGGCTGAAAAGCAAACAACATCGCGAACGCGGAAGAGCGGAAATTTTGCCGCAAGCAAATTTACTTCTTCTGATTGTCATGAAGCGAGTCGTCGTCAGCTCCAAAACCGTCGAAAACATCGGTTTTGGATTCGATAACGACCGTAGGCAGTTCTTATGTTGCGAAATTTGGCCTCCGCTTCCCCGGCCGATAAATAAAACTTCTGCCCGATTTTGTCCCAACAGATGGCCTTTTTGTTCTTGTCTTTAAAATCTTTGCTGCTGTGATTGTAAACACATTCATAACGAGCAACTTCCTCCATAAATTCCTCGAAATGACAACGAAATGATTGTTGCTACGTAGACCGTTCCGACAATCGAACACACGAGCGTTGAACATGTTGAATCGTGGGAGAGAACCCGAAATATTATGGGATGCGTTTCGATCGCAGATCGCAAAACTGTGGTTTCCATATGATCGCACCGCAATCGCAATTGATCGCGGGATCGCAGATGATCGCAGGAGATAGAACATGGTTCTATCTTCTGCGATCGTCTGCGATCACAGTATGTTTCCATATGATCGCAGACGATCGCAGACCTTATTGCGATCTGTGATCTGCGATCATATGGAAACCAGCCTTTATGTTCTATCTTCTGCGATCGTGATCGCAGGATCGCAGACGATCGCAGAAGTATGTTTCCATATGATCGCAGACGATCGCAGACCTTATTGCGATCTGCGATCCGCGATCATATGGAAACCAGCCTTTATATAATTTACAGGTAACGTATGCATTTGGCTCGGCACATGTAAAAGTTCGACGTCTGAATCAAAGGAAGTCGAACTTTTGCCGTTCTATTCGACTGGCGCAGTCGAATAGAACGGCGTGTCGACCCAAATACAAATCTGTCGATCCTAACTGATTCATACGTCGATCTTTAAATGCGCCAAACCAAATGATTAGGTTCGGCTCATGTAAAGTTCGACGTATGAACCTAGATTAAGTCATTGATGATCTTCGTGCAGCGTACATTCCTGCACAAAATATATTCCCTAAAGCACATGAAGTAAGATGGTGAATCAGGTTCTATTTTCGTTTCGCTTGGTAAATCATCCCCGCGGGAAACGTTGAACGAAAATATTTAGCGAGTGACCACATAACAGGAAATAGGAGCGATGCTAAAATTGGACTTGATCGTAGTTACACCAGCTTACCGTTTTTCAACAGATCACTGCACTTAAAAATGACTAAATATAAAGTCGATGACACAACGTCTTACCGTGTCCACCCTCCTCAGCGCTGTTCCTAGATATGGTAAAAAGCACCTCGTATTAAGCTCACACCAAATCTGTCCTATAATTTGCCTTGGTTAACTTTGGTTGTTAATAATTCTCATGGAAATTGTCAGGTGTTCGAACCATTATGCCACGTTAAGATGCATACGGTACAGTTAAACAAGCTGAAGTAAATTTCTTCGTTTCTGGACTACATAACATACCACCAAACGTTGATTGAGGCGAAAATAAGGACCGTTCGTTACATGGATTTGCCACCGTATTTACGCCCTCTTTAGAGATAGTGGCGTTAGTGAGAAATTCCTAGTGTTCGCTGGATAAGCTTGTCACTGAAACAAAGCTACAGTTCTATAAGCTGTGAGGCCTGTCAAACGCTCCAGTGTGATGGACAAAATCTACAACACTGCCCCATTTTAAATTTTCCGGTGGGACACAACTGCATAATGCGTAAGCTCTATTCAGTTTGGCATAGAACCATCTGCTTCACACCAGGGAGACGTGGAACAAGCCGAATCTTACGTTCTTTTAAGGTCGCGCAGGAGCCTTCCTAAAAATTAATTCATAAAGCCAAATTTCTGTGGTAGGTCATTACTCCTGCACCTTCACATCTTTGAATTTCGGAAGTCGATTGGGCTGAAATTTGTAGGGATGTTGGCAGATGATGGGAGTATATCATGATTTTGAACCCTTTAAACCCTAATATCAAAGAACAAATTCTCCTATCTTCTCCCGACACTTTTCTTGTAATATCAAGAAAATTCACCTTGGGTCATCATATCCTTAATTGTCATGACCTCAGGGGTTGCATAAGCATTGATATCACAAGGAGAAATTTGATGCTGAACACTGTTAGGGCTTAAAGGGGAAGCATCATGGGGTTTTTGATATCTTTTGTTAAAAATGATAAAATAAGACCTTCAATCACCTGCCAAATAATTCTAGAACGACGAGAGGAACGAAATCAACTCAATTCTTGAAAGAAACAACTTGTGATCTGTTCTAGCGCATTTTGGAAACAAAAAGGCGACAACTTGAAAAACATTAGCCTAATATTTTTCAAGTTTCAGTCCAAACCGGCCTACTCTGTCTCTGGCCAGAGGCACTAATCGACAGTTTTATTGCACTGGGGTGATAATTTTTAACAAACTTGACAATTATTTCGTTGTTTCTGCTGACAGTCAAACATTTTTGGGTTTTGAAATGACAGCAAATTTTCATGATACTTCCCCTTTAAAGGGTTAAGCTACTAAGTTGGAATTACCGAAAAGCAGTTGTTGTGTCCAAGTTTCCGGCTTGACAAGCGTCCTACATAATTTAATTTATCTTGTGGTAAATCATAACGTCTTTTGTGGTGTCATTCCGGAAAATTTTGCAGTTTCAACCGTGGAAACTTACTGGCTAGTAAAGGAGTGAAAATTTGAAAATTGGACTTTATAGCGTTCGATCTTTTTGAAAGGATTTTTTTGCAACCTCACGATAGAGTACACTTACTTTACCTCCGTCGTGTATCATGTCCTGAAATTCTATATCCGCGACGCGACTTGGACACAAGACTGCTGTTTTTCCGTCTCCGACGATCATATTTTTAGCCTTGCAAAATAGCATTTTAAATCTCAAGCGAAAATTATGGGCAAAACGTTCATTCAATATCGTTCACCTATGGAAGCTGTGAATGTAATTATGCTTATTTCTAAAAATCTAGTGCACGTGCACGCCCTATTTATGTTTCAAGCAGTAGCAATGGAGGTAAAGTCGAGAAAAGATTTTTAATTACCCGTCAAAAATTATCGCATGAAACAACGAGAACAAAAAAGAGGTTCTTAAGATTAGCCTGTGACGTGGAGAACCTCATCCACTGGTGGTAGACGTAGTCTGCAAGTTACGACACTTTAAATGTGCCGGCTATTTCTTTTCATTTCTTTGTTTTGTTTTTGTTTTGTTATATGTTATGAGGACAAACCGAATCTACACTTTGTGTACAGGGAAATGCCATTACCTTCTCCAAAAAACAAAGGTTTTCTAGCATCCACACCAACGTAATCAAAATAAGATGTCCACTTCTTAATTGTGTTCCCTGACTGAAATTGAACAAAATTACTATCATTAACACCATGGATAGGGTAGAGGAGTTTGTCAACCTACACTCAATTCAGTTCACTGGAGATTCTTACGACTGGGAATTGTAACAATGAGAAAAACTAAACACGTGATACACTGAATAAGGACATCCATACCTCGTCTTTTTCATCTAATAAGTAAGACATGATTTTCTGAAGAAAAAAAAGAAAAGAAAAGTTGATCTTTCTAAACCTCAGATGTAACTCAAGTGACAATATTTTTACTCAATCAACCCCCAAACACGAGTATCTATAATCCAATCAACTAATAATAACCAAAACAACATCTATACCATTTCAACCTTCAAATGTTGTACACAATAAAAATTAGGTACTCAGAGTTTAATTGCTTTTTTTCATGAAGACGTAAAATCCACGTGTGATGCGTACAAGTGACGTGTGCCCAAACAATGCATCATGCCATTACTCTATAATGCATAAACATTTTTTAAGTAATCGTCATTCTGCTATAAATAGCTGACAATTAACCAACACGAAATGACACTGTTATCTCGGATTTGAAAGTGATCAAGGCAGTTAATCAGTTGGTCTAACACCCAACATTTATTAAATTATAATTTTTTTACCATTTATGAGAATTTTGTTAAACACTTCTACATGACAATTCTACTCAAAGATCATGTAAGATTAATTCCACAGCTACATTTTCTTTAATTTCACAGCAACTAGGGAGCAGGGATGGCGCAGTGGTTAGAACGCTCGCCTTCACCAATGTGGCTCGGGTTCGATTACCGGCGTTGGCGCCATATGTGGGATGACTTTGTTGTTAGTTTTCGTCCCTGTTCCGCGGGTTTGTCTCCGTACTCCGATTTTTCTCCCTCTACAAAACCAACATTTCTAAATTCCAATTTGACCTGGAAACAGTGGACGAAGAGCCACTGAAATTCCCATTTATTTATTTTTTTAAAATCACATTCCTCACTCCATAACGGATAGACAGGATGCAAGTTGTGCGGCCGTGTCAAACCTATGGATATGAGGAACTATTGGGAAGATGTTACTTTATTGACAGTCACTCTGTGCAATATGTGGGCTGTTCAAAACAAGGTGATCTTTTGGACTTCCAAGATTTTGATATTGTCTGGTATACTGAACTTCTCCGAGCCTTTCTTGACAAGCCCTTGAGTTCTTATTACCACTGGCGTTGTTTCGGTCTTCATACCCCACATCCTACTTATTTCTATCCCAAGATCTTTGTATTTCGACAGATTCTCTACAACTCTCACGGAGGCGTTATATTCCGATGATGCAATTCTTTTCTTTGCTGTTCTTGATAACGATGTCCAGTCTGTTGACATTGTGGATGGGCATGTCCCATAGTATAATGACGTCATTATTCACAGTGACTGTTCTTGGTTGATGTGTGTACCACTTGTTAGTGGTCTCGATCTTGTAACTCATGCATATCTTCCACTGCAGGCATGGCACTTCCTCGTGACGGTGGTCAATTGTGGGCATCCTGAGACAACGTGGGCAATAGTTTCTTCATACTTTCCACAAATCCTGCAGAACGGATTTGTTTCATCCTTGATGATACGATGGTGGTAAGATCTGGTGGTTAGACGTTCGTCTTGTGCAGTGATGATCAAGCCTTCTGTCTCTGCTTTCAGTCCGGTCTTCCTAAGTCAATGACCAACGGTTTTTTGTTGGTCTACGTCTGCCTGTTGTTTTGTTCTCCCAGGTTCTCTGCAGTTGCTTTAAAACGAGATGCTTAGCTTCTCGTTTCACACGTTTGACGAAGATGGAGGTTTTCTCGTGTTCGGTTGGCAGGATTTCTGGGAAGCCGAGATCGTTTTTAAATCTCACAGCTTCTTTTATGATTGAATATATCTTCCTGTTCTCATGATGTTTTACTATTCCGAGATGGATATCGTCTGTTTCTGCCAAGTATACATCCAACCCGATGGTAGTAGTTTTGTATCTCAGTTCAAGTTGGGCCAGGACACGTACTCCTGAAGTTCATGGAAGGTATAGCCTGTCAACATCTGCTTCGGGTGGTGCAATTGGTCCATAGCTGGCGAGCATTTGTCTGGTCTTGGCATCGATTCTCTTGATGTCGCTAACTTTCCAGTTGATGATGTTAAAACTGTACGTCACTACGGGTACTGCTACGGCGTTGATAGCTTCAAATCTATTGGTAATATTCAGTTCGGTTTTCAGAACCAACCACACTCTCCTGTAATATTTCTTCCGGATTTTCTTTTTCATGGCCCATGTTATATGCCGTCCCCTTTGTCCACTCCAAGGTACCTATATTCTTCTCTTTGGTGCTGCTTCTTGATTGTGATGTCAAGATCTAGGTCCTGGGTCTGTCCTATTTGATCAGCCGCCCTCTCTTGAAGATAGCTTTAGCGCACTTGCTGAGACCAAGTTCCATTTTGACGTCAGCACCAAAGGTCTGAACGATGGTGAGTAAACCCTGTTGTGGCTATCATCCCCGGCAAACGTCTTTTGGTCGTCCGTGCTATTATGAGACTCGTACCCGTAGCTGCTGTTGTTCAGTAGGTTGCTGACTGGCGCTACTTCGACACAGATGAACAATGAAGATAATGAATCCCCTTGAACGATTCAAGGACGAAGAGACTTTGGCATTTTGTAACGAGTGTCGGCTTTCAAGCTAGTTGCTCCGCCGAGTTTCTCCCCTGCTTTCTGCGCTGGCGCAACCCGTTGCTAAGTTTTCCAGCCATGTATCGATTCTTAATAATCGACAGTGACATTTGCTCGCCCTCGAGTGTCAGTAAAGCCGCCGAAATATGACAAACTCTTCTCATCACATTGGTTATAATAACCTCTCGTTACATTCGTCTCGTTACACTATTCTTCTATCTCTTTTGACGCCTTGGTTTTTCTCCTAAAGATTATGCAATGGTCAAGGTGGTTGCAAAGATGAGCTGGTTAATTTCCGTTAAGCTCAACGGACTTGTTATCTTATCCTTGATGTTTGTACAGAGGGTTTCGTTGGTGAGGCTGATGGCTTTAAAAGGCATTTCTTTTAGCGTTCCCATATCTGCTGGATGCTTGCTCTAATCTCTGCGACTTTCTCGCAGTCATAGAGTTTCACAGTTGCCTCTCGCAGATGTTGTGGCTCTGGAGACTCAGAAATAGTGGTTCCTGCTTGGTCGCTTTCTTTGTCAGAATCCGATGTCACTCTCCAGGGTTGCGATTGTGTGAATCCTCCGCGTTGGTGCTTAATCTGTCTTTTATCCTTTGGTGGATGTTTTCCAGTTCTTGGCTATATCACGCGTTTGTTGGCCTCCATGTTGGGTCCTGAGGGTATTTTTTTTCACCAGATGTCGTAAACAGCCTTGATGGTAGAGGTCCCTGTCAGGTTGTGTGAAGCGATGTAGAGAGCTTCCATAACATCTTTTTACTCGTTTCTAGTCCATTTCCGTCTTGTTCCTCTTTTTGGGTTTTCCGCTGGTGCACGTAGAAGGCCCCTGGGAGGAGTTTCCTGGGCGTGGTGCTCCTCTAGTACTTGTTCGGATGCGTTTGTTCTAGTGGCACACTTTTCGATCCCAGCCTGGTTCCTCACTTGAGATCGCAGCCCTTGTTTAACTGCGCGACGACCGCTGAACTTGTATTATCCAGAATAGGGGCCCTTACCGGGGCTCACGTGGACAGGGGCGACCACGCCCTTAAGTAGTAACCATGTTACTACCCTCTAGTCATCGTCATTATCATCATCATTGAGAAAATTAGATTCTTTGTTAAGGTTGTACTTATATTAACAGAAATATTAAATGCAAGTGTAAATGGAAACCATACCAAACCAAACACTACTTATAAATAACACTTGCCAAGTTATCAGCTTAACCAGGATGTAATTTGCAAGTGAGGCTTGATTTGAATACTTACATCTGTGTATGAGTAGCCACTGTTGGTTAAAATAAATGTCTTGCGCCCATTCTTCCGCATTCTAAAACACAACATAGCATGTCAAACGTTTGTAACTGGCAACAATATCTGTTCACGCTGACACTTGCAAATAAAAGAAATGCTAAGCAATTTATACTGTACATTAAAATGTTCTGGAAAAAAAAGGAACAAGCACAAGCAACATAGACACTCAGACTAACAAAAGGTGTACAGTAAGATATTAGCGTGTCCTCACTAGTGAAAACCAGCCCTTAATGACATTTTCATGTTGGTTGTCAATTTTCATGTTATTCCACATACATGCATTTCACACAGAAAGGCAGTTCTTATCTCTCTGTTGACATTTTTTGATTAAAATGGCAACAAAAGGTTATCACATAAAATATATCAAATACCCATGCAAGATTAAACTTAAAATTGCTCTTGATGATTACTTTATTCATGTGATTCGATTAAGCACAGGTATAACAAACTGATCAGATGATAAAGGTAAAAATCACTTAAACGAACAAGGCCTCAACATCAACACAAGCACTAGTGCATCCATATTAATATAGTACCATGTTAAACAATCCATGCAAGAAATAAGAACTTCTGACATACCTGCCTAATAGCTGAGACAGCTTGGGCTGAAATATAAAGGAAAGACCATGTGATAAGTTCACTCCGATAAATGCACTATTTCATTTCAGTCTCAGTCTCTCTAAATCATACCTTTAGTTTTATTACTAATATCAACTAATTTTTATGATACCATTCTTCTACCAATAGCATAGCTTCACTCCTTGATATACAAACCACATAATTTTAAGTGTACAAATTATTTCTGTGCTATGTAAGTCTTGACAGGAGACAAAGATCAGAAACTGTGAGCTACAAAGTCGAGAAATATCGAACTACTGTCACAAGGCTTCAAATTTAGGCACCAGAATCACTATCATCATGATGTCACAAAGGAATGAAATTATGGGTGGTAATAACACCACAGACATATTAAAAAACTTTACCTCTTTAATAACATATGTCTCAGGATTTTCCACAGTGATTTGCTTCAATGTACCCTAAGAAAATAACCACATATCAAAACAAGTGACACAATACTGCTAACATTACCATTTATCATAACAACATTTACCTTTAGATGAACCCAGTCCACTGCAGCTCGTACATCCTGGTGTATGCTCTTGTATGTCAACAGCAATTCATCAAAACTCACCACACCATTATTTGTTCTGTTGGCAAGAGTTAACCAGTCAGTCAAGTGCAAGTGTTTACAGAATGCAGTTTTAAAAAGTGATAAATCAATGTGCTTAAAAGTGTTAGCACATACTGTAGTATGTAACTACCACTACCACTACCACTACCACTACCACTACCACTACCACTACCACTACCACTACCACTACCACTACCACTACCACTACCACTACCACTACCACTACCACTACCACTACCACTACCACTACCCCACTACTACTACTACTACTACTACTACTACTACTACTACTACTACTACTACTACTACTACTACTACTACTACTACTACTGCTGCTGCTGCTGCTGCTGCTGCTGCTGCTGCTGCTGCTACTACTACTACTACTAATAACAACAATAACAATAACAATAACAATAATAATAATAATAATAATAATAATAATAATAATAATAAATTCAAGGTGCTCAATCTTTCAATCAATCACTTTTATACAAATTTTGTGAGTGAACATTCCATTGTCAGTATAGTTCTGGGGAAAACATAGGCGACTATTAAAAACCAAAACTAAATGGAAAAAAAATGTTGGCCATTTGTTGCCCATTACTGCTGGCCGTTTGTCGGCCACAGTTTACAGACAGTATGCTGACAGGTTTACTGGGGAGCTACTCTTCAATTTACCCCAAAATTTACTAAATGTGACTTAAGATCATAACTAAAAGTTTCATCCTAACTGGACAACTTCAACAAATGACTTAACAACAAGCTTATCAACAACCAACAATATACTAGGCAAAGACAAACCAAAGTTATAAGCAAATCAGTGTGAGAAAAATATTCACTTAAATAAATAAAATGGGCATGCAAAATGAAGAGCAATTTGAGATAATTACACAATAATTATTCATTAATTATATATACTGTAAGGCATTTGCAGTAACCTTTTAAAATCTGGGTTTTTGTCAAAGTAATCCACTAAACAGGCCAGCAAATGTGTTTCTGTGAAAAAAGTAAACAAGTTCAGTGCTATCAACTGCTAAAACACTGTAGCCAGGAAAGCTTAAGTCATCTTCCAAAAAACAAGAGGGAGGCGGTGTGGCCTGGTAGTTAGGATGTTGGAGATCCCAGGATCAAGTCCCATTCTGACTACTTTGATTTGTTTCATGGTAGCCCCGCTTTCAAATCTAAGGTCATGCTACATGTATGTTAATAGCCAACTGGTCTGTCTCTGATCAGTTTGAATTTTTAACTACTACTTTCTTTAGCTTGTACTATTTCTTTCAGTGATTTAAAAGTGCCCTGAACCGGCTAAAACAATTATATATAATATAATTTTCATAACATGAAGAATCAATGTATCGGTTGTCAGAATGACTGCAGTGGGTCATTTGGTAGAAGTGTTTGCAACATTACATCCTGGGCCCAGTTGCTCGAAGCATGGTTAGCGCTAACCCGGGTTAAATACCATGACAACCTATAGGTTTTAATACCTCTGAACCAATGGTTAGCGCTAACCATCCTTCGAGCAACTCAGCCCAGGTTGTAATATGAAAAGGGCAGTTAGATTGCTCTCGTTGGTTTGTTGCAAATTTACGTTGTAATAAGCCTTAAACTGAAAAAGATACACCTCTTGACTTGGATCCCCTTAAATTTAAGATGCAAGACCGTTAATGGCCATTCTATATATCTCAAACCAATTTCTTTCTGACTACATAATTTGATAATTTTTGAATTGATGATTCAAAATGATTCAAATACATGATTAATGAATTGGACACACCAGTTGACATGTGGAAATACGTGGATGATACATCTTGTTCCGAAATAGTTACAAAGGGTTGTGAGAGCAAACTCCAAGAAGCTGTGGATGACCTTTCGAGACAAGCGAGCCTCGATGGGTTCCAACTGAATGAGGCCAAGTGCAAAGAACTTCGAATTGGATTCTCCAATAGCAACCATGATTTTGAACCCCTAGTCCTAAATGGCAAACCCCTTGAATTAGTCACCAGTGCCAAATTGCTAGGCGTGATCATTAGCCACGATTTAAAGTGGAACATGCACAGCTCTGAACTAATTAGAAAATGTTCCTCTCGTCTCTACTTTTTACGTCAACTCAAGAGATCTGGAGTGGCACTAAGTGAACTGGTGCAATTCTATGTGACATGTATTAGGCCCGTCCTGGAATACGCAAGTCCAGTATTCCATCGTTCTCTGCCAAACTACATTAGTGTGGATTTGGAACGGATCCAAAGAAGGGCATTCAGAATCATCTATCCTGACCTGTCATATAGTGTAGCACTAGAAACAGTTGGCCCACCGAAACTTCATGAAAGGAGAGAAAAGATTTTAATCGATCTGTTTGACGAGATCGTCTGTAACCCCACCCACAGTCTCCATAGCCTCCTCCCTCAAAGGAAGAGTTGTAAATATGCACTGAGACGCAAAAGTGATTTCACTCTCCCCCTATGTAAGACCGAGCGTTTGAAGAACAGTTTTATTTTTAGCCATGTCTATTAGATGTAGATATTTTCTCATTTCCTCTTTGTTATTATATTTTTAGCCATGTCTATAAGATGTAGATAATTTTCTTATTTTCTCTTTGTTATTATTAGAATTTGTAAATATCCCGTAATTCAGCTTATGGCTGCAATGGTGTTTATAATAAAGTATCTATCTATCTCTATCTATCTAGATGCCCATTTCCATAATGAGTTAAAATGCATTTTTGGGCATGGTCACGTGACTGATTACGTCATCACACTAAATTTGACACAAGTGATATTTCAATTCAAGTGTTATTTCCATGTGGGTCTGGCATCTTCCTTGGCTTCAAATTGACAAAGCTATTTGGCATTTATGATTTTTCAGGTACAAAGGATTCTGGGAAGGTTCTTATAATTTATTACATGTTACTTTCATAATTATTTCTACTGTGCAAAAAAATCTTAATGTACCTGGTAAATGGAACAATGTATTCAATATGTAATATCTGGAAGAGTCTGCCTGTAAATGAAATAAATAAATGTCAATAAAATGGTTTAAGTCTCATTTCCAGGCTGTGCCCCTTACCAAGGTCAAGAATGTTGTTGTGGAGGCAAGACACTTTCTTGGTATTGAAATTAAAATCAAGCATTTGACCAATGACATTGAAGACCATTTATTATAATAGCATTCAGTTTGGTAGTAAGAATAATCTTTACCTCAAATCCAAAACAATACCCACCAAAATCTCATAAACAAGAAAAAAAACCTTCCAATTGCAAAATTTAAAACCAGTCCCTGGCAAAAATTAAGTGCCCCTCACCACACTTCCCCAAGAATTAAACAACAAACTACAACATGTGAAAATGGTACAATTTCTTTGCAAATACCGGTAAGATGAATTCATCATAATTATTACCACCCTTTATTTATGAAAAACTGACAGTAATTGGTTTATCTAGTTTTAAGTTTGCAATAAATTTATTGACAACATAATAAGTTTTTGCATCAAATGGAAACTCAGAAAAAAATCCGAGCTCCAGATGGGAATTGAACCCACAATAGTCCGTGATCTAGTCAGTTGCTCTAACCACTGAGCTACTGGAGACTCCATGGTGAGCAAGGTTGAAATGTGGGTCTTTGACTAGAACTGCATCACGCAGTCACATAGTCAAATCAATACGGGCCCATATGACCCATAACTGCAGCACACAGTCACATTAAAGCATATCAGACAGGCATATATGACTCATGACTGCATTGTGCAGTCACATTAAGGCATATCAGAGATGCAACCATCCAACCACCCAAGTGAGTCTTTGTTAGAAATAACAACATGATAAGGTTTTGCATCAAATGGAAACTCCGAAAAAAATCTAAGGTCCAGATGGGATGTGAACCCATGACCCTCTGTTATCTAGTCGGATGCTCTAACCACTGAGCTACTGGAGACTCCATGGTGAGCAAGGGTGAAATTTATTATGATAATCATGATTATTATTTACTTACTTGGACAAACTTGTTGGGGTATAACCTCCTCACGTCATAGCTATAACAGACAAAGACAACAATAATGAGAGCACTGTGTGACATGCTCAAAAGATTAACCAAACACAAAGAAACTGTTTGGTTTCATGCATGGGCAAAACTATGAATGAAGAACTTTACTTGTCAAATATGACAAAAAAAAAAAAAAATTAAAAAATCACCAACACTCACAGAAAGAAGGGATTGCGGAATTAGATGCAAAATGCCCATTTAAGCCAAAATATTGTGTGGGGATTTTTGGCCACAAAGCATTGAGAAATTGCTGCTCAGATGGATTTTCAAGATGCGAACCACCTTCAAGTGGACTAAGGCTGAAACCTAGGTGTGCAGCTTTGACTCTGTCTTATGAAGGGAATAACAGTTGTACCAAAGTTTAAAATGGTGGAATAGCCCAAAGCCAAATATAAATATGCTAGAGATGAGTTAGTGTTATTCATTTTATTTAATGAATGTTAAAATTTGCTGTTATTTTACATTTGGACCCTACAGTATCTTATTCCCTAACAAAGTCTTATAAAGTGCTTACTGAAATTCTCAACCCGCCACTTGTAACTCAATAGCACACTTGTACTCAAAGGTCACCTTCCGACTTAATAATTAATTATTCCTCATTCTCTTGCTCTCGTAACATGAGCTTGGCTTTCATGTGGTAGGATGAATCTAAGGGTATGTTTGGTTAGTGTCTCTAATTTTGCCAAATTTGAAGGACAGCAGAAATGCTACACTTTTAAAGTGCTACTGCGACGAAAATCAAAACAAATTTTAACAAGATTTTTGGGCTTCAAGGTAATATTTAAACCTTTAAATTTTGTGCAGCAGCTTTCCTCTTGTGACGTCATCTTATCACCTTGGCGGCATCAAAAAGCGAGAAAAAGCAGTTGAAATGTTCAAGTTCTTCCCCTACTTCTACCGAATATGGCTCTGATTGCAGTTCTAACATGGGATAAAGGGGATGATTCTCAGTGAAGTGAAGGAATAACATGACTTCACATTCTACTTGGCCCACCTCTCAGTGTGGTTCACTGACATTTTTTATGGTGGCAAACCAAATGTGGAAATAACACCTGAAATAATCAAGCTTCCCATTGGAATTACAACTTAAAATTTAGCATGGGTCGTACTTTCCTCCTACACTTTTGAATGCTGAAGATAAAAGGAAAGAAAAAAATTTTGATCACAGTAGCGCTTTAAGCAACAGTATGTACTAATGATAGCTTACGCAGCTTTAGGAGACAAAACACGATACTCATCTTTATTTCCACTTGCAAGTCAGGGGATTCTATGCGTACCTGGCAGCTTGCTTGTGCATGATTTTCAAAGCAAATTTAACTTATATTTTTTCATCAACCAATATTGCTTTGGGTGCAGTCATGTACAGTCTTTTGTTTTGCTATTTGAACAGTACTTTGCTAAGGTTTTTCTCCATGACATTCTACTAATAAGTTACCTCCTACATGTACATACCCATTCAAGAATTCAAAACCATGCACACAGACAAGAATATTCCCATAAGTGTCAACCTAAAAAAATTAATAAGAACATATCGCTTTCTTCAATGAAGCAATGAATACAAACAGCATTTTACTACAAAACAAAACCACAGGTGAAGAAAATGTCAGTGAGTAATAATCCTATTATGTGCATGAAAACATAAGATGCTGATTAAAAATAAGCATGACACCAAAAACTACATATATATATATATATATTTACTAAATACAACATTAGTATATAAACATTAAATGAACCAGCTCAATCCGGACCCAGTACCAAATAAAGTACATATGTCCGACATTTATCACATATTCTTGTTTCTTAGAAGATCTAAATACCTTAAGCAGATTTCCAAGTTCACAGTCAAAGAAGAGACCCCTGACGACAAAAAGATGAATAAAAAATGTGGCTTTATCCATCAAAAGAAATAGCTAAATAAATTATTTGCTTTATTTTCATAATCTTCTGGTTTAACTGTGTCTCTTAAGAGGTGCTGCATGGTGTACATGTTTGATCAGTTCTTGGAATGCCACCTTTCTGATGTTAAACATGGATGATGAAGATAAAGTTAGTGCAGTCAGTGCAGCAGCAGTGCAGTCAAGTAGTTCTCAACATTCCAGTACATCTGGTTCTAGTTCATTCATCGCACAAACTGCTGGGCTAAAAAGAACACCTGAGCAATTAAAAAGGTCCAGGGATTAGGGTTGTAAGGTTTTGGCTGTCTCTCTCCACGATTTGGAGTGTAAGCCTCTCATCTCATTAAAGAAATGACGATACTCAAAATTCATGTTGTGGTCGTACACCCACACCCCCAAACAAGTTTCTCCACAATAATGGTGTTCTTCACTGTCAAGGAGGACTACGAATTCACCCCTTGACAATGACACAAAGTTTCCAATACTGCTATCCAGAAATGAACATTTCACTGAGTTGATTGCATTGTTGTGGATGAGTAAGTCTTCCCCAGTGGAGTCAGGAAAACACTTGGACAAAACAAAGGTACTGGGTGGTACTCCTGGATGTCAGTTCACTGGAAGCCTACTACTGAAATGTGTGACTTGTAACAGGAACAATGGACCTCCATCCTTTACACTCCTTTACCTCCATCAAGAGTGTCAGAAGGGAATCAAAGCTTTTAACCCAGCAGGTGTAGACTTAGACTGCAAGCAGCTCTAAAATCCGCAGGGAAGAACGCGAAAAAACTAAGTAAGCATGACATTTGAGGGGAAAGTAGCGCGCGCTACTCGTGGCTCACGGCTTTGCCTCTTGTGTGTGCACAACTCGCCCTTCAAATTTTGTGCTTGCCCAATTTTTCGCGTTCTTCCCCATGCACTTTCGAGAAAAAAGAGAGACTGCTTGCAATCTAGTGTAGATTGCACTGGTCCCTTGTACGTCACACGCTGCACAAAATATCAACATTCCATGAAGGTCTGTACATTTTGCTATTCACTTGCACAATAATGCAACCACTCAGAAGTTTGGAGGATCTACGGTATCCTTGAAAGCTTTTATTTGAGCATTCAGGAGACCATTTTGTGAGCAGAAAAAATGTTCCAGAAAGTCAGTGGTTTCAGGCAAATTATGCAAAAAACTTTTAATTAAAAATAACAAAAGAGGATCACATCCCTGTCTACTGAGACTCTGGAAGCAAGCAAAATGCATAACTACTTGATAAAACATTGAATAACTTGGCAGTTAATGGTATAATGGAAAGAGCACCCTGATGGAGAGGGTTCTCTAAAAGGTTTGTTGGTTCTGTGAAGAGATGTCTCCGTCAGAAAATCCTTACACAAAAGTTCTCTTAAATGTTACAGCCAACATTGGTGACTGAAGTGGAAGTTCTAAAGGGTGGATGTGCTTTGATTTGGTATTTGTGTATATCATATTTTGAAGTTGAATGTTATTTATACTGGTTCTCAAACACATCTTTTTTAGCATTGAATAAACTGTTTCGAGTGTTGGACAGAATTGTATTTAGTTTGTTTTTGCGACATAGTCAAATACATGTATCCTTTAAAATCATGTAGATTATTTTAGTATGTGTAACCTGCTTTATCTATACTATTGGAAGGGTGAGGGAGAGCAAAGTTGTAACAAACCTGACAGGGAAACCTTCATCATATTCAAATGCAAGGACATCCTGAAAGAGACCAAGATGACAATGAAATGTAGACAATTCACAGCTTAAGGAAGGCAAGAATATGAATGAGATTTTGCATTATTGAGGCCAGCAGCAAACCTGATATGTTACAGTCACAGAGGAGGGTGCCTTGAAGCTGACTGCAGTATATTTAACAATTATTCCATGAGCGCGCGTTGGATATAAGATGATAGATAGCCAACGAGGCGCGTAGCGCCGAGTCGGCTATAATCATCTCATATCCAACAAGCGCGAGTGGAATAATTGTTTTATTGAAGCCAATCAAGTAATATTGGTAGGCCTTGATGATATCCTGTTCAAGAGCAACCAGAAAACAATTTATGGTCGCTACTTCTCCGGCATGGTATAATGGCTCATATACCATGGCCGCTAAGCCAATCAAAACCCTAGAATTGCATTATACAATGATCCAGTTTTCAATAAACGGTATTATTGCATGACAAAGTACATGTGACTATCTGATCATGATACTGTTAGTGATTTAACGTCTAGTCCCATTGTTGTCTCTCTTGCACAATATCAGTGATTGAGGGTGTCCTGGTCTTACACATTTGCCAATTGAGAATTAGCCACTGATGGTTCATTTTACCAGTATGCATTTTCCATCATATATTTCAAGGGCGTATTATTGAAAAGAAGAATGAAATCAAATTTCAATTAATGAATACAGGAATGCTGGGCCAACTTTGACTGTAAGATAATCCAAATACATGTAATACGAAACAGTTTTTTTTTTAATCCACTGTTGTATCATTTTAACTTATAAGGGTAGGCTAACATGCAAAATCTGAGCGTGCATTACAGTGTACTAAAAGCAGATTACACTGTAAAGTCCCGGTTTGACTGGTTTTGTGCTAAAGGGGGATGAAGCAAAAAATGGACGAACCAAATTTACAGACTTGTATTTTTCACTCGCTTATTAAGAGCAATAAAATTGTTCTGTTTCAAGATCAGGACTCATGTTAAAATCCTTAATTCACAGTAATCACATCAAAATAAGATGGGTTATTGGAAAAACAAATTACCTGAGGGTAGCCAATTGAGGCTAATCTTTCACAGATTAAGTGGAATGCTTTCTTTTCATAGACAGGAGATTTATACACTGAAACAGAATCAAAAGATGGACTTGCTGAGGAATGGCTGTGAGAGTTAGGACAGGTTGGCAACTTACACTAAAAGCAAGTAATATTTACAACAGACTATAGTAAATTGCTCTCCGCCAAGTACATAGGCTCGATTTCCGCCGTCTCCTGGGTCCGGTCTATGATCCTCCCTGAAGAGAGAGGGGGGGCGGGGCGGGTGAGTGCAGGCTCATTTTCCCGAACAGCGGCTGGTAATCGAGCCCACCAAGTACATACACACAGTCGGACCTCTATGAAGTGGCCACCCTGGGGACTTTGAAAACTGGCCGGTTAATAGAGGTTGGCCGTTTAACAGAGGTACAATATAAATCGGGTAGAAATGGCAATCAACCTATTTTTATTGCCTAGCAAAACGCTTGTTGAAAAGTGAACATATGTGAAGATAATGTAAAATTCATTGAAACAAAACATTAAGCGTCCTGTATTTGCACATTTCAAGTCTGTGCAAAGTGCTAGCTCTAACACAGAGAGCATGTAGTCGGTAAGTACTAACAGTATTTTTTGAGTGTTGAGTATAATTATACAGAAAAATATGCAAATCTATGTAACAAAACATCAAGTTTCTTAGGCTTAAGTTTCTTTTTTGCATCAACAGTCTGCAACAAATTTAGCTCAAAATATTTCACGGACGATTTATTTAAAATAATCCATCACTGCTGTTTGCTGTTGTGCAGCTTGGAGTAATGAGGAGATCAAGTCATTTGCCTTTGTAATAGATAGGGCAAGGTCCTGGTAACCGTGAAACTGGGAAAAGTGTTGGAATTGATCGGTGTCATTATAGTGGAGATTAAATTGCAGTTCTTGTTGTTATCAGTTATCACCTTCATATTATCTGTCACCATTTTGCTTGAAAAGGTAATTTACTGGGCACTTAATAGAGGTGGCCGTTGAATAGAGGTATTGAATACATATGCGTTATTGACCAAGCGTGAGGTCAAGATGGCTGGATATTGGCCAAGTTCTTTTTTTGCGTTTTGAACTTGGCCAATATCCAGCCATCTTGACCGAACAACCTTGGTCAATAAAGGATTTATTATGTGGCTTTACCTTCAAGTTAAAACTACAACAACAAAACAAAACAGGACATGAAACTTCTCTACTCGGAAAGAAATTCTTCATAGCCGGCCAGTGCAAGTTTTATTTTCAGTACATTTTTGGATTAGCATGTAATCGTGGAAAACAAGGAATCCTAAATTATCTTAGGGCTCTAACTTTATAATGGCTTAAAGAGAGTATACAATTATTGAGAACGAAAAATTTAGATTTTCGCAAGAGCGGGAAGATTTGAATAGAATCCGGCAAACTCGCCATTTTCAGCTGATCGCACGGTGGCGTAAATAATAAACATTTTTACACAGTTTTCGGCTTCCAATCATTAATTCTTGAATGAAACAATAGATTTTGAGATTATATGCAAACACAAGCCGAAAAACAGAGCGGGTAAATCAGAAAACTGGGCGAAACTTTGATAAGATTTTGTTGTTTACAACAAGCAAGACGCGGCTAAATTAAAAACGTGAGCTTCTTCGGCGAACTTGAGAAAAATACTTTTCTGAACTGCTCTAAACACTTAACGCATCTTCCACTACACTATGATTTAAATACAGTCATTGCAAACCTAGAGAATTTATCAATTTGGCACTCGACTTGAGACAATTGTTTTTACAAAATCAACTCTATCTAAAATACTACACGCAGAGCAACTCACCGGTTCAACTCACATTCATTGTAGCTGAAACAACATTTTCACTACAACAGGACGATTCCATTCTCTTTCCTTCCGTTTAGGTAAATGTTGAGAGTTTACCGGACTTTTTAGTGAGCGTTTTCCCCCAAAACAACGAGAAAATCGAAGAAAAGATTGCATCGTTGTTGGGATTAAACTTTCGATGCCAAGCGAACGGGCAACGGGTAATCCCGAGCGGGCAAGATAGCTCCATCTTGCCCGCTCGGGTAGCCAATCACAGCGCAGGATTTGACTCATCTTGCCCGCTCGCGGAGCCAGCCATATAATAAAGCACTTTACTGACAAATAATTCGGGACTTTGGAAAGTGGCTGCTTAATGGAGGGTGGCTGCTTAATAGGTGGCCGCTTAATAGAGGTCCGACTGTACATACGTACATAGATACATACATACGTACGTACGTACGTACGCACGTACGTACGTACGTACGTACGTACATCATACATACATACATACATACATACATAAACTTAATTTAAATTCAGATTTATAGAGTAGCACAGATATGCTCAATGTCTCCAAATGCTAACTTAAAACAGTCACCCAAGTGTTACAACAGACATAAACTTTCCATTTTGACAAATTCATATGCTTGTTGGGCTACGTCAAATTTAAGGTACATAATTTTTATTTACTGTGTACACATTTGAAGGTGTCCTCTGGGAAATCTTTTCTATGCATGTTGTTTTAAAATTAATCCTGGAAATGTGTATGTCACTGTAAAGCTTATAAAGTGAAGAATCTGAAAAAGAACTTTTTTGTTTTGTTTTTGTTCATGCAAAGGAATGTGCAAGTCTCCAAATGCAAAACTGACAGTCTACTTTGCCAAAGCAAATTACGAGCCTTTGTATTATCCCTGACATCCAACCAAACAGACGTATACAAAATATGGACCCCCTGTTCATGGACCACCACTAATTTTTGAAGGTCAGCAAATGCGTGAGAAGATCAGCTTAAGTGTTTCTGTTTGATTTTTAAATTTAGTTATGTCAATCTGTTCCCCGATCTCCATTTATGATCACATTTGTTCTTTAGATGTTTATGGAAACTTGCCAAGCTCTGACTCCGACAGGTAACAATGTAATACAATTGGCATGTTTTGATGGACGAGTGATGTTCTGTTTAATAATGAATCATGACAATTATGGTTTTAAATATTTGCTTCACCTCTACGGACTTGGAATAAAGAAGATTATTGTATTCACCACTAGTACTTCATGGGAACATGATTTTTTTCAGTGAGGAGGCTAGGTGTGCATTCAATCAAAAGATCGCAGCAAATAAGTAAATACAAAATAAACAAGCTAAGCATCTTTTGTATACACATGAACCATGTAGTTTGTTGTCGCACTTGTTACTTTAATTGTTGACATGGAAAACAAAAAGAATAATGAATGGCTTTGTCAGGATGATTTTTGTATATATTCATGTGCTGTCTAAAATTACTACCTCACCAGCTATAATTATTATAGTCTGCACACCTCGCTCGATGGATTTGAAACACCGTTCTCACACTATACATACCTTTGTGCTTTTTTTATATTTAGCTTTTCGAAATTTGCGATTAGTGCAGCTAAAGGGCTGACTTCATGAGCCGGGCTGGCTTGGTGGAAATATTGGAGCTCGATTCAGTTTTTTCAAAGAAATGTACATGTACATGTATGTTAGGAGGCAAGCGCTTTGCTAAGCTTGCTATGATACTCTATATACATGGGAAGAACCTTGTGATACAGTTGAACCAGAAAATTAAAATAATATTTTTCTCAAGCTCAGTGCAGCAACAACTGATATTAATATATATATATATATATATATATATATATATATATATATATATATATATATATATACATACATATAAAAAAAAAATATATATATTACCCCCCCCCCCCCCCCCCCCACCCCCTGTACAAGGTGGGTATTACAGGGGAAAATGAAGGGGATTTGAGGAAAAGACCATAAACAAGTTAGAGTGCAATCTGCCGCAAAATTCACTGAGATAGGGACTGTATTAACAAACTAGGTCAAAAAGTGCAAAAAGTCTTTACGATTCCAAAATACTGCCCCCCTCCCCCCATCCCCTCAGACTTGTGACTTGTTCACAGTGGTAACATGTTCTAACATTCTCTTGTACGTTGTCTCCACTGACTAAAAAGTGGATTTTTACAATAAGCCCAGAATGAAGAGTAGTTTTGGCTGTTTATGACACCCAAATTTCGGTTAATCCTCTTTAGTAAAATTCAACTCAAAAATTAATTAGGGGTGGTCCACAAGGGTGGTCCATGGACCGAGGGTACATGTTTTGAATACGTCCCAAACAAATTGGACTGTATCAAACACAAGATAATAAAAATTATGCTAACAGAGCATGTGATGTTTTTTTTTTATATTTCCAATGGTTCCTGAGAAAACGTATGATGACACACATAGAAAAAATGTTGGGCATGTGTAATTCAGCCTCATGCACTTTGGGACATCCAGGAGATTTTAGCCAGACAAAGAAATGCTGCTAACTCACACAGCACAACCGAAACAAACCAAACCAACCAAAGCCTGAAAAAAATTTTTTTCCAAGCTTTCTTTTCGCAACTGCTTAAGTTGCGTACTAACTGCAAGGATCTTTCTTCTATTTGAAGATGTGCACTATTCAATATGTAGGATCTACCAGTTATGAATTCAGAGTAAGAATCCACAACCACAAATCAGCCATGCTCACTAACAAGAAGACTTGTGAGGTTGTAATTCATTTCAACAAAGGGCGGCATGTTTTATTCGAATTTAATAATAATATTGTTGTTCTCAAAGAAATTTGTAATACCAACACGATGTCAATAATATTGATCAGTGCTTATTAACTAAAGAAACGTTAAATGGAGCACGCAACTTTGCACTTTTCAGCCCTGTGGGCTTAACAAGAGATCCAAATTTAATTAAAAATATAAAGATTACATATTATTAGTCATCATTAGTAACAATTGAGACCTATACATCCACTTATTGGGTAACAAGAATTTATAAATTATACTATGTTATCTCTAGAGGCATCAGTACTTGCTATATACATGTAGCTAGCATCACGTGTAATGTTTTCACAATTTATATCTTTCACCAGTCACTGTCATGTTACATGATTCTTATATCATTTTTAATCTCTGTACACTTGTCAATTTAGAATATTGTTTTCATTTTATTGTTCATTTTTAACCCATTATATTTTAGCTCAACAAAATTTGTTGAGTTAAAATACAATTATGTGTTAAAATCACCGAGTGTGTGTTGGATATGAGATGATAGATAGCCAACGAGGCACATATAGCACCAAGTTGGCTATAATTATCTTATAACCAACAAATGTGAGTGGAATAATGGTTTTATTATCTTATATCCAAGAAATGTGAGTGGAATAATGGTTTTATTAAAAACAATCAAGATGTATTGCTAGATCTTGCTGAGTTCACTTTGCAAGAACAAACAGAAGACAATTTAATGGTTGCTATTCCTCAGGCATGGCTCATATACCATTGCTGCTGAATCAATCAAATCCCTGGAATTGCATTATACAATGATCCAGTTTTTAATTAATACATATTAATAATTTTATAAATTATTTATATGCCCTTTACCTGCTAGGGTGTAGTCCATATCAAAACCAAAGAATTTGACTTTGTCCAGACTGAGGCTTCTATTGACAAATACTCTACAAGAGAATGGAGAAAAGAACAACCAACTTGCAATTGCTTGAAAACAAAGTAATAACTATATAAACAAGTTAGCACACAAGACAGATCAAGAGTGCTGGAAGAGGTTGTAAAGACAAACAGATGCTTCAAATTAAAATGTCAAGATTAATATGCAAAATTGATTGGATTTACCTCTTAGCAGTGTCTCTCTTAAATGCCTTTGTGTCCATGCTATTGCTTGACTCATACAAATGAGACGGGTATGGCACTTTTAAAGTTACTGGCTCATTATTGACCTACAACAGAGCAATTAAATTAAAGTGGTTTTGTGTTATTTTCCAGAAGGAGTGCTCACTAACTACCAGTATTTATTAAAATCAGTCAACATACAAATGAAATGAGAGGCATTTTAAAATAAATATAATATTGTATTCTAAAAGGATGTTTGTCACATAGACCTCCTTGTACATGCTCAGTTGCAAAATGTCAAAACAGTCACCTTTCCCCTTCAATGTTGGTTCTTAGAAGCTGGAGTGAAAGCTGGAGGCAAGGGGCAGTATGTGCTATGCAGGTGAGACCATGATTAATCACGTGTGTTTATTACTGAGAGAAGCATTAACACATTGTGACTGAGTATGTATGGCATAATGTTTCTCAATTAAGCTATCTCACCTCAAGCATACATACATACATACCGTATTTACTCGAATAAGCGCCGCCCTCGAATAAGCGCCGCATTTCCGGTGCGGCGCTTATTGGAGTATTGCCATAAGATGATAAAAATACACTGTAATCGCTGCAATGCAGTTCTAAGCCAGCAATGGGAATTTATTTTCATCAATAGTGATGTTTTTCAGTTCGAAGTGAGTATATCATGATGCTCTTTCATTCAGTTCTCTCTTCAAAATGTTCGCGTTTTTCAGTTTTTGCGTCAAGACTGTAAACTTCGCCGGTGCGACAAGCACAACCTCCCTTAGACCCTGTTTCTCTTCCCTGTAACTGTTGCAGCAAGGAAATGTTTTGGCTTTGTGGTATGAGCCTTTTAATAAGCGGCGCCCTCAAATAAGCGCTGCCCTCGAATAAGCGCCGCACAGGAGACACAAAAAATTAAATAAGAGCTGCGGCACTTATTCGAGTAAATACGGTACTTTAATTAACATGGAAAAACACGCTTAGCTATTCATTAGTTTCCAAGTGCTCCACAATTTAAAATTAAGTAATGTTCAGTAACTATAGAAAAAGCATAAAATTATACATAAAAGAAAAACATTCAGTTCACAAAGTTATTAATTATAATTCCTGTGTGGAGTCCACAGCAACATCGTGAGGTGAATCAAATAAGGCCATGACCTGGTTTTGCCGTTAAAGCCATGCCTTTCTGATTGTCTTTGCATATATAAATAACAGGGAAGACAAGGAATATAAAAATAATGACAGTTTTTGTCATTTCTAGTATCCTAAAAAGTTCCCTCTGCCAGATTGAAATGGCTGAACAATCACACACAACAATTTCACATGTCACCACAGAGAATGAGAAAATCAGTTCATCCACTAAAATATTGTGAGCAAGGGGAAACCTTTTTTGGAATATGAATGAAATAAACCAATTGACCAATTGACCTTGCCGAGAATTCAGTGTTCGAAGCTCCAGGTCACTCGCCTACTACAATATGAGTTAAGATTTGTGTGCCATGTTTACTCACACAAGAAAACTTGATTTTTTTGTACACAACCTACAAAACTCAATTTCTTGGCAGAAATTAACCTTCAAACTTTTGCTTTGCAACACTCTAAAATTAAGTTATGATAGCACTTCAATATTATTATAGGTCACAAATCTAACAAAAGTAATAATCAGCCAGAAACATTTTCTATATACCTTCAAGAGTGCACTTTTCCTGAAACTACAAAAATACAATCATTCACTTAATGTAGGTTATGCCCCAAGCCCTTCAATAAGTGTTCAATATAGAAACAACTACAGTCGAACCTCCATGTGTCATCACCTCTTGTAAGTGACCACCTCCTATAAGCGACCACCTATCCAAAACACCAAATTTTTCCCAGACAAAGCCCTATGGTTGGAACCTCTCGTAAACGACCACCTTTCATAAGCGACCAAGACCACTTTTTGAGGTGACGGCGTTACAGTTTTTCATTGTTTTTAACCTCTTGTATGCAAGCACTTGACACATGGTCTGATCTCCATGTTTACTGCACGTACTACGCCACTCAGAGTTTACGAGGAACTTTTAGTGACAACCTAGCACTGCTCGTATTGCAACTAGGAAAATTATACTGTAAAATTTAATTCTCTTGTAATAAGTAGATGTGTCAGACCTGTGCCCGGAAGAGACCCACTCTGGTTTGACTTTCGAAAATGACCAACTCCTGTGAGCAACCACTAAATCTTGGCATTTTGGGTGGTTGCTTACAGGAGTTTTGACTGTATTACATTCTTTAAGGGTGATCAGTAACCTTCGGGGAAGCCAGCTCAACAAAGAAAATGTCCAATATTATAAACAAAGAAAATCTGCCAATCTTCTTGTTTTAGTCCTCTCCAAGCTCTCAGTAGCTACATGTAGCTACAGTGTATCTTCCCTTTAATTTTCAGCCATTGTTCAGCTGGCTGTCTGGCTACTACTTTCAATGGTACCTCTGATCTGTCATACAGGGGTACAGTAGATGCTAAAATGAAGCACAGTTCACATGCCTTTGATTGAGGTTTTAACCTTGTGGACCCCATCATCTAAGGGAGACACCCCAGCAAATGTCAAAGGTGCTTCTTTTCACAGATACATGTACTTTAGGCAGTAAATTTACCTCAGTGATAAAGCAAATAAGGATCTGATCAGAAAGCTGAGAAGCGGCAGTAACAGTAGATGACTTTAATCTGAAACCCATAGCATAGGTAGCACTCTTATAGGGAGTTATGTTGTATCTAAACTGGCGAAGTATCATGAGTAAATACAGCAGTAGCAAAAATTAGCAGAGAGCTTGCTTCACACATGTGCCCGCCATCTTGGCACCATGTGGTCTCAATTTCAACCGGTCCTCCTGGTCTGCTCATATTGAGTCTGTCCGAAGCAAAATTAGCTAAAAGATAGGTCTCTTGAGACGTATTAATTCCCCTTAGTGCAAGAGTTACTTTTTTTAATAGTTTTATTTTACCTCTATTTGATTACGGGGAAATAATCTGGGGTGATAGGGGTAATGCCTCTTTGATGTCTGAGCTACAATTGTTGCAAAATAAGGCTGCTCGCCTTAAATTAGATCTTCCTGCCCATTCATCTGCATCTGAAGCGCTAAAGACACTTGGATGGAAGCCCTTAGTGCGCTGTAGAAAAGAGCATCATGCTGTTTGCATAATTATATAAGTTACTTAATGACCATTTTTGCCACACGGTTCCAATCTTATTTAATGGCGATTTTCACGGTTATTATACTAGGTCTAGAAATAATATCTGCAAATCCACTGCCAATAGAAAATGGGGCCACTGGTCTTCAATTAATTTTAGTTTAGAAATCTGGAACAGATTAGATCTCGCGATAAGGGAGGCAGAGTCACTGACTGCTTTTAAACGTGGACTGTCAAAAGCCATTTTATGATCCTTTTATAGTTCTAATTTTAACTGTTGTATATATATTTTTTCATTTCTTGTTTCTTGTTTCTATAATTTAGGTTTTTATTTGTTCTTGCAAGTTTTTAGAGGACCCTTCTATAAACTACTTTTGTAATGTTGGTTTCCTCATTAAAGATTACCCTTACTAGGAGCCCAACACACACTTTCATTTTTACCATGGTAAAACCCCTTTTGCCATCATAAAAAATAATATCCCACTGCAATTTGTTGTTCTTCAATCAAACATGGCAATTTTAGCAGTTTTTGATTAAGATCACATTTCTTTAACAAACTTAGCTGCTATCACCCCAGAAAAACAATTTAAGACCAAAGACTGTAACTGCTGCATTTACCATGTAAGAGTTGTCATATATTTTTTAGAAAGATTCATTTAGTAGTCAATGACACAAGCATACTCAGAAATCAGAGGTCTCCCAACAGCAGTTGAACCTAATGACCTTCTGATCACTAGTCTGGATGCTCTACCCCTGAGTTATAGGAGGGCTAATCATAGGGGTTAAAGGGGCTAAAGGTAGGGGTTACAAAGTCAGATTCTTTGCTTCTTGCAAATATTTTGTGGTTTTTGCCACTGAAAAATTTTTGTGAAAATCGAATCCTAATTAGAACAAATTACTTGAAACATCTGTGAGTTTTTAGGAAATTTCACCAAGGAAACGTGACAAAATCCAGATGAAAGTGTACATTTTGACAGACAAAAGTGACATCTTAGAATACTGTAGGAATTTGCCAAGATCGCTATCTAGGTAATGGACTTGTTTGCTTGAATTAATTGGATAAAATTTACAACCTCTGCAATCTTTGAAGAAATGAACAGCAATACTTCAATTTATAAAACTATTCCAGAGAACGTTTTCTTTAAAAGGTTTTTCTGTTTCTACTGCAGGCCCCAGCTGTTCAAAGAGTGTATAACTTTATTCAACAGATAAGTCACTATCCAGCGAATAAAATGTATCTGTTGGAGTACATTTTATCTGCTGGATAGAATAATGGGCCAAGGCTGTAATTTGAGTTGTATTGTTAACTTGTTCACTGTTTTGCATAAGCTTGTGTCAGCTCACATTCGCACATTACTAAAGCTTGCATCATCAGTGCGTGAGCGAGCTTAAAACCCCAGGGAGACACCTTAACTGGTATTGATTGGTTTCACATTTTTCCTGCTTCATAGTGTTCAAGCCAACGTGAAAAAACAATTGAAGGCCCCAGTGCAATAGAAGCGTAAGTCAATCAAGGCATCCAAATTTTTCTGAGTTAGCTCTAATTTGGCATGGGTGTTACAGACTTCTTGTGTCAGAAACATAGTTCCATGTTTACTTTAAGATTTGAGGGACCAAATTCGCCCAGCAAGCTTAATACTAAACTTACTGTTAAGTGAAGTTTGAAATGATTTCTTTCAAGGTAAACGAAAGTTCTAACATGATAACAACTCTTGTAGTCAAAGTAGAACCTACAGACTTGTTATCACATTATAACTTGTTTTATTATAGCTTTAAACAAAGCAGAAAACAAATCATTTAATTTAAGATCATTGTTATTATTTATTCTTCCAGGTCAATGGTCAAACACACTTAATGGTGCATCCCTAAAGTCCTACTAATTACAGTGTATCACTCCCACAGTCTGTGGGGATGACATCACACAGAGTGGGTGTGATCACACAACTTGCACAAGGGTGGGGCTATTCAAA
Organism: Pavona decussata; assembly: GCF_977016875.1. NCBI lineage: Eukaryota > Metazoa > Cnidaria > Anthozoa > Scleractinia > Agariciidae > Pavona > Pavona decussata. Next base: position 87,667 of record NW_028145599.1, read on the forward strand.
GGGCACACTACCCTCACAATCACTATCATAAAGAACGAGGCAATTCATACTTTCTAGCTACCTTAGTCCATTCCTTCACTTCAAATCAAGTGTCCACCGAGCCCTAGCTTCGCGAGGTTTTGCGAGTCACGTATTTCTAGTTTAATTTAAGATCATTGCTATTATTTGTTCTTCCAGGTCAATAGCCAATCACACTCAATGCGGTGTAGCTTCTCATGTTGTAATTACCTCGTTGTTGAAGGAAAGACGTCAACTGCAAGGACTTTTAAAGCTTATTTGTGAGTGGTGAATCTTCATATAAAACGGAGTAGTGGCGATGACACCAATTCATTAAGCAACGCAAAACTGATTGAAGATCAAATAATTCAACTGGATCGAGACAGAAACTGATCTGCTTTGATCAATGCAATAATTTCACATAACAGAACAACGTGAGTCACGTCATCGATTAAGATATTTTTCAAGACCTTACCTTGACAAATTCCTCTCCATTGCTGCTGCTGAGCGTTTTTGTCTCTGTATCCATCGCAATATAAACAGACAGTTCAACGTACTTTCCTTTTTAGTCACAATTGACGATGAATCACGTCTTCACAGAGATAGATGTAAGTTCACGAGAACAAAGAGAAGCGAACAAACTTGTGAATCTTCAATTGCATGTATATGTAAGTTAATAGCCAACCAAAACAAGAACGCGATTGGTCCATGAAAACAATAGAGCATCCATGCATGCTTCCTTGATTGTTTGCTTCTCACGCATCTTTGATGGCAAAAAAACATACACCGACACTGCTCATAAGCAAATACGATTTGGCATGACTTCGCTTGAAAATAAAAAGCACCGCAGTGAAAACAGGGCGACGATTCCTGGCTCGGTTGGTCGCTCGGTTGCAGTTCGGTTCCGAGGTCTCGCACCCAGAGTCCACAGGCTCTTTGCCCAGCGGTTGGTCTCCTAGCGACCAGCCGCTGGCCAAAGAGCCTGAGGACGAGTTTGGGTCAGGTGAGTCAGGTAAAAGGTCCCCTCCCCCCACCCCCCAGATAGGGTTCTTCAAACCAAAATTTTACCTTAATTCCGTAATCCCTAGGGTTTTTATCTGCTCATCCCGATCCCAGTTATACGTTCCTTCAGCTCAATGGTAAAATCATTTTCAGAGGGTGGGTGTTCTCGTACTCGTCTTGTCTCGTCTCGACTAGCTTTGTGGCTATTTGCGGGACAAGCAACTTTTTTTCTGAATTTGTAAATTGTAAGTAAAAATAATTGTTGTTGGGTTTAGATTATCTCACAGCAAACGCTCAAGTCTTAGCTGTACATTTATATCTCTTTTCCACCAAAACGAAGTGGTGGTGGTTTGATTTTCTTTGTATATTTTCGTCACCGGACTTCCCTCATCTGGGTTCTTTCACTTTAAAGTGACATTTCTTGATTCCCGCTTCGTAAAATCGCCAATTCCCGTCTCCTGTGCATAAGAACAATCCCGAATCTCGCTCACCTTCGCATGAAAAATCTCGAATCCCTTCAAATATTAAAACCAAATTTCGGATCTCGAAAAACCTATTGGTGTTGCGCTTTTCAGGCGAGCGGAGGCAAGCGTAAGACGAGCGCGAAACGCGAGTCACGCACAACGGGAGGGGCGCGAAAACAACGACAGCAGCGTTCATTCACGGATCACTTGCGCCCACGAACGGATATGCGCAGAGCGTCTTTGCGCTCTGAAGGCATTCTCGTCCCCAGGGCCGCCTGGTCCTCTTAGCCGCCTAATCTTAGCCGCTGGAGGCTGCCCCGCCGGCTAAGAGGGACAGGAGGCTCTGGGGACGAGAATGCTCTGAAGGTAGCACTAAGGTCCACTAAGGTAGCACTTAAGCGTTAAAGTCAGGCGACTCCTCAATGATATGGCCGCTGACATGTTTCTGGTTTTCGTGCGGAACAGACAGTGACCGCGTCGAGGTTTCGGTCAAATAATTATTCTTTTCTTCGTCGTAGTCGCATATTGCAATGTTTTTCAACTAATTTAAACCCTCCCTTCCCCTACAAGAGATATTTTTGTAATCTGTTGTTCTAATTGTCTTCAGAACGGGTTGTTATACGTTAAAACGATTGGCAATCACCGCTTACAACAGAAAGCTTTATCGGGAAGCACGTTTTCTTTTTTTATCTAGACAATATTTGAACACGACATTTGCTCTAAGAGTAACTAAGTGCTCATCGAGAGAGCTTTTAACTAGGCGTGTGAAACCCGACCATGCACCTTTAATTTGTTTCTTGACGGTGTTGTATTGAGAATGCTCCCGTCCACGATCATCTAGGTGTTACACTTTCATCCAACCTCTCTTGGCGTCCTCACATTTTGAAGATCCACCAGAAGGCATCTAGAAAACTTAAGTTTACTTATAAACCTTTGAAGTATAAGTTAAGTCGTTTTACCCCTGTTTTATACAAGCACGTTTTTTGCCATAGGAACAACCACAACATTAACTTTATATCGGGCTAAAACAGACGTTTAATTATTTTGTGAAATAGGTTAAATTTTGTCGCAACGAAAATAAATCGCAGTAATCAGCCAAAGCAAGTTCAAGATATCTCTCACTGTACTTTGTTTGATACCTTATCTGAATGCCCTCTCAAATTTTATAATAGTACTGTAATAGAGTTGATGTTCTTGGGCGTAAATATGTTTTTAGGCCTTCTCAGAACCCATCTCAAGTCAATTTTTTCAGCCCTCACTGACCATCAGATCAAAAACATATTTACGCCCGCGAACATCAGCTCTATAGTTATATGATCTTATATTAGTTTCATTTATTACCTAAAACATTTAAGTAAAGTACAAAATTAGCTAACATTTTATTTTTATCCGAATGTCAGTCTCATCTAGTGCCCAACTGCAACGGATTCACTTTCCGAGGTCAGATTTCAGCGTTACATGGATAAGAAAAAGCCAAGGAATTAGCTACAAGTGTGAAAACAGCCAACTTTAGAACATGTTATTTGAAACCCGGAAATCTACTAGAGAAACCCCATCACAAAATCAACCGTGTTACCACTGGAGAGGCCCAAAGAGCAATCAAAAGAAATATGTTCCTGGGTCCACTTATGTTTCTACTTTACATCAATGACATCAGCCACCAAAAGTGAGGCTCTTTTCGGGTCACTGCCTACTATACAGAATAGTTGACGATAAAAAAAGATGAAACTAAGTTACACCAAAAAGTCACCAACTGAGTGTTCGAAAACTACATATACCCTTTATTGGGCAAACACTCGAACCAAAACCTGAAAAGAGTCATTTAATATCGATGTAGGTTAACAATCAAGAACCCTTCGTTCGAAAGTTAAAGGGGCGCCAAGATCAAGGTTCCGCGTGTGGAATGAAAGAACAAACTTAAAATTATTTTGGAGAACTCAAGAGGCTACAAAAAGCTTTGAAAAGATGTTGAACTTCTCTAGTCCCCAAAATGGCACCTTCATAGTGCTCCGAATTCTACAGCCAGATAACATGATATGCATTTGAAGAAATTATAAAACGACAGTCAACAAGTGCAAACGTTGGGTAGTTATCCTGGCCTATCCCTACGAAAAAAGGCATTATAGCAACCAGTAAAGTTAAAATTCACACTTGACATAAGCGTGAGTATAGGGATAAATTGTAAGTTGACCAGGTATGTGTTTTAACCCCAGCAAATGCTTGCCTATAATCTTCATTCCTTGGCACAATTCTGAGACATTGTCCTGTTGAGCTGCCTTCTCCAAATTCTTCCTTTGTCTTCGCTTGGAATCTATAAAGTGATGACAATTATTGCTGGCGGTCTACGTCGTAGTCACAACTACAGATATAGGGTCTCCTAAGAACGAAAGATAGATGGAACAACGGATTCCCCTTATCGTTTCGACTAGCTCTAGCTTGCTGAGTGCTTGGCAAAGCTGCCAAGAAATTGTCGATACTTTCATAAAATCGTCATCTTACCCTCAGTTCTGGTGCCCTGTGTGGTTTGCATTCTGTACCCCTGTTTCTCTCCGGTAGACGTGGTCACAGTAAAGGACACCATCTTGCATGGTAGTTTAACAAAATGGAGGGGAGGTTATCAATTCCCGCAGATCATATTTTCCAGTTACGAGTCTGAGAAACCGCGGCCTTTAGACCGCACGTTTCAGACATTCAGTGGATCAAAGTATATGCAAGATATTGTTTACTGATGGTGAATATAGTCACAGAAACGCGTTACGCTTTCACAGAGCGACATACCATTACATTGCCTAAAAACGTTAAATACTGAGCCTCAAATTCTCGATGTAGGAACAAGTTCATGGCTCAAATCCACAGACGCGGTTTGGTGATGGTAAGATTCTGTCACGAAGATGCATCACATCTCAAACTTCACATACAGAGAAAAAGCTACATTGGCACCTATCTAAAACTAATACCAAACCGAGTACGAAATAAACCGATGTGGCAGCGACGTTTCTCCCTTGCCCATGACAAAAATCCCAAAGAAAATTATTCACCTCTCAGCACACAAGAATAGGAAAGAAACAGGGATATATACAGGACTAAGATGTAGAGGCCAAAGACACTGGAACACAGAACTGGTAAGATGATGATTTTGCTAAAAAGTTGACATATTTGAGTTGTTTCCGCCATGAAACAACTTAGCTCGAGTACTCGAACTCCATGTTGTTCATCCCTCAGAAGCTACGCTTTTCTGTCAAACACTATTTTTACGTGTACACTCATTACGTTATTATCAATTAAAACCTGAAAATTGAAATCAAGACCTTGTCTTCCTGCTTTCAGGGAACCAACATCGCTTGCCATTAACACCCTTTACGACGAGAGGATGAATTCATTATTTAATTGTTAGCTTCTACTCCTAAATATTGGTTTTAAAGTTTAACAAAAACTTGTAAAATGGTGTAACTTTTAGTGTGAATAAAGTACACGCTACACCACAACACATCAGAGCACGTTCAAGCACCAGTAGTATAGGCTGTCAGCTTGCTGCAACAGTAATTCTTAATTAACCAATGATAAATTATTTTTACTAAGTTATGTTGGACGTATAAAACAATCTATTGCTTTTTTGACTAAGATACATACGCATTCGCTATGACCGGATTTCAGTAAGTCTTTTTACATGGGTTTTCCTAACTTTTCAAACGTTAGGTCTATTTTCAGCTATGGAAAGCCGAAGGCTTGATAATGGAGACCCCGTCTTGCATAGAAATACGCAACTATATTTTGCTGTTATCAAGTTCCAATTGTACTAAGAGATCATAATGATTATGATGCTTTTTAGCCAGGAACTCTAATTACTGGAAAATAATAACCATACTTCACTATACTGCCACTTGGTACCCAGGAACTACATGTACACGCCGTATATGTATTTGTACCTGGTGTGACTTTGGCTGGGTTGTGCCTTGCTGTTGTTGCTTTTGTTTCTGGAGTTCATTTTTTAGATGAATCTGGTGAAGCTTCCTTAGCTCATCTGTCAATCCTTGACAAACCCTTTCCATGGTATTATCCTTCATGACCTCTAGTTCATCAGAAAGCCTTTTAAGAAACAGAGTGGTTAAGGCATCCGACTGATAATCTAGGGACACAGGTTCAAATCCTAGCTGAATCACATTCAATCATTATCTTAGTTCTATTGATTTCTTTTTCCAAATTAACATTTATCAGGAGAGACCCTGGGAACAAGGTTGTTATATGTGTTTCTTTCTCAGAAATCGATAGTGAATCGCCATTTAAAAGGCTATAGGATGGTGATCATAAGAAAATGACGTAATCAGTTGCTAAGTAACCCCTTCCCCTCCCGTGGCTTTGTCTTTTGTCTTTTCCTTTAGCTTTGTCCCCTCCCTTTTATCGTCCTTTTGTTGAAGTTATTATTCTGGTATTACAAGGGATAAGCTTGTATATATGTCAGGGGCAGCTAACATGCAAAATTCGATTTTTTAGGAGTTAAAAAAAATGAAAGGAAAGCGACAGAAATGAGTTTTAAGGTATTTCTTTAATTAAGAGGACGATTAAAGTAAACAGCTGGGTTCCGGCAACATTGCTATAACTAAATCATGTTTGTGTTTGTATTTGTATTCGTACGTTAGATCATATTTGAAACCACGTCAGTAGTCTATGTCCAGGTTGTGGATGAATTATTTTGCTTCACATGTACCTCGAAAACTGTTCAAATCAAAGAAAGAAACACGTATACAAAATTTGAGCAGTCAGTTTTTCAAGTTTAGAATTAATCAGTCTTTAGTGGTTCGTAAACGATGGTGGGGTCAACAAATTCCTTTGTACATTATAACTATACTGACCTCTTAAACTCAGGGTCATTGTGAGGTATGATAGCTACTCTTTGCTTTTCGGCCAGGAGAAGTTTTGTCTGATTGGCTGCACTCTGTAGCTGAGTTGTCAACGCTGATGAGGGAATACTTTGCGTAGTCATGTTTTGTTTGGAAACATCAGTATTATCTATAACCTTCTGCAAATGCTTGCCATTAAATGTCATATGAAAAACTCACGCGTTACATTTTCAACCTTTTTGCCAGGGAAAGTTTCATGACCTATTTGCACTTGATAAATGTTTTTATTAAATTATACAAATGTTAGATCAGAAAATTAGCTATATAGTGTATGTTAAAGTGCTAAACTGAGCCCATGAGAACACAAGAATTGTTAGACTATGTTTGTTTTCTCGATGTTTGATGGAAATCAAACTTCTTTCAACATCATCCAACATCATGCAACATGGCCAAACGAGTGCAACATGTTGGATTCAACGATGTTGGACGATGTTGCATCAACATGCTGCATCCGTTTGGCCGGGCCTTAAGCTGTTTCAGTTTAATTCGCGAAGCACGGTAATAAATATTTATTTCACGTCACCGATTTCCTGCGAGGGAAGACATTGTTTTCGATCCCAATCAGCGGTCTGAGCTCAATATTTTCATTGAAATACTTTTATCAACTCCAATTTGATAATCAACAAAGTGTTGAAATGTAGTTTCTTCTGCCCGCCAACGCAGCACGGCAGTAGGTTCAGAAACTAATCAGTTCGTTCATATCCCCTTTTAGGGAAGGTCGCGTTGCCTAGTTTTGTTTTTCTTACTTGACCGACTTCAATGTTTTTGTCATCGTCTATTTGAAATTACAGGGCTTGAAATGATAATACAGACCCATGAATTATCATTACGTCCAAAAAGAAAACAACAACAGAACAAAAAGCACGGTTCATTTTCTTGCCTGTCTCTGATGTAATTAAATACAATAATAACCGACGATTATAACTATATCCTAAAATGGCATGTGATGATTTCAGATTGTATGAAAATGTTGAAAGGTTCAATTCTGTAACAAAACTTGTCATGAATGAAAGGCATGGGCATGTCTGTGTGTGTGTGTCTGTCTGTCTGTCTGTCTCAACGAGAATACTGTTCTTTCTATTTTTTTTCTGCTCTTTTGATTTTCCTCGTATAGGTTGCCTTCATTTGTCTCGTGCGGCTAAGCGTTGTCCTCTTGCAGGACGGCTTTGCAAGCGTTTTCGAACAGTTCTCAGCAATCAAGTTATTTGAGTACAAGCAGGTGTACCGGCAGGTGTAAAGACATGTATATATAGGGGGGGGGGGGACAGGGGGGTCGGAACCTCCCGCCTCCCGCCCTTTTTCGCGTTTCTCCCGTCCCCGAGTAAAGTAGAAGGCTTTAAAACCCGCATTAGTCATAAAGCTGTACCAGGACGTACCATTCTTAGGCCTTTTATTATTCATCTTTTTTGCTATATATATTTTGATTAACGTTAACATTATTGATAGGTTTTATACTCTGAGTTAATGAAGTTTTGACCAACATCAAGACTTTTGTTCTTGAGCCATCGTAGCTTGATCAGGAACAAAATACAAACAGCGGTGATAAACATACTAAACTTGCGCATTTTATGTAACCTGACGTTTCATATGCTACGTCAAGCTAAAATGCGGCGCAAGTTTATTATGTTTATCACCGCTGCTTGTATTTAATTTTTGACTAACATGTTCGTCTTGTTTGACGGGTTAACCATTCTTTTAGTGACAACAGTCTTAGTCCATCGTGCAGTGTAATAGTTGTTGCATTTCTTAATTATTCATTTGTTGGGATCATGTAATTCAAATGGGGAAGTAGGACATGGCGAGCTGGCAGCCGAACGCCCCAGTTTAGAGTTCGGTATGTCTGCCTAATTCTCGGCGCCGTATTGCGGATCCATCGCGTTTACTTGATACACTAATTATAATCTTGATATCTTTCTCGATATCCTTACCCCCTAAAACTGCGTGAAAAAAATTGCTTTTAGTTCGGGAAAAGGTAAAATGAAACTTAAGGACCTACTTTCAATCCGAGATTTAAATCTCTGGGTTACTGGTGGTGAATTCTATAAGCTCGCTGCTACTGCTCTAAGGAAAGAATTACTGCATTAAATGCAAAAAGCGTCCGAAATTAGGCCGGACAAACTGTTCATCAAAAAGAAGTCTTCATCAATGTGCAGAGGAGGCTGCACTGATCTCCTTCCACTCCTAATCCTACTCCTCTTTTCTGTAAAGTCGTTCCTGATTGCTTCCCATGTTATTTGGCTGCCTATTGTAATAGGAATCGATTTTGCCTTGTCCAAAACGAAAAACGGTGTCGTTAAACGAACCACTACGCACTATCCACGTGCTCATTGAAACAGCATTCCGTTCGCAAATTCCCATACACCATGCAGCAAAATCTTCAGTACAGTCCGATTGACGGTCATTGGGAGCTAACTCCCAAGAAGGTCGTCCATGCCCCAGATTTCTTACTACCGCACTGAAAAATAATAAGAACTACTAAAATGGTCTTTGACGACATTGAATTTTTTTTATATCTCTAATACTAAATTTACAAGACGCCTACTTGCTCGCCTTGCTCACCTCTTTTGAGACTTCTAAAAACTTGCGCGGCACTCACACATGTGTTTACATGCCACGCTTGACATTTCATGAGCTATGGCGTAACACCATGAAAGGGTTTACAATTTCACCGGAAGTAACCCTGTTTATCGCCTAAGCACGAATTTTCGTGTGCCAGCACGAATTTTCGTGTGCCCTCGGACATAAAATATTGTGTAAAGCCTCGGAGGACGCTATATGGAAGACAAATAACATTATACAACATTGTTGAGTTCTTTTTTTGATAGTATTCTAACGCATTAATACGTAAAGAAATTCACCGTTTTGTATTGCTCTCCCGCTTCCCGTCCTCTTAGAACTCCCGCCTCCCGCCCTTTCCTCTCCCGTCTCCCGTACCCCTCCCGCCCCCTATTCTCCCGGGCTCCCGCCCCCCCTGTCCCCCCCCTGTCCCCCCCCCCCCCCCCCCTATATAGAGACACTTGTGTGCTTGAGTGTTGTGTTTGCTGGAAGTCTGTCTGTCTGTCGAGAAGCGATCTGTACTCAGGCGGCTGAGATCCATGAACAGTGCAAACTGATAAGGTTACACTACTACATGACCAAATTTGGTGGGTTACAACAAGCAGGCCTATACAAGAGCCTAACCTATCCTTTGGATATATATGTTAACCTTTTTTTACGTACCTGTGTGTTTGCAGTCTATTTCACTGTTATTTAATGATAACTTGTTATTTTCCCTTAACAGACTTGTAATTTGCTCTTGCCGTTGCTCCACCCTTTCCATGTCTGATTAAAAGACAAGAATTTCACCATCAATAACATGAAGAACTCACCTAGTCGTAAGACATTTAAAATAGCCAGAAGGAAATTAGACATCAGTAGTACGTTAGTCACGTTAGACAATAACTTTTTTTCCAGGACAAGATTTTTTATTTTAACATCCTCCTACCTATGAAGTTTTATATTGGATTTTATACAGTTTTACTATTTATTTACCCTGCACGTAGCCTTCTGATTTTAATATGACGTCTCAGCATTTTAAATTACTAAGCGTCCTCAATAATAGCTTGTGATAGTATTATCGTATTATGATATAGTATTAGCGCTATGTAAAGTGTTTAATTATTACATTTCTTTATCTGTTAGGGCTTATTAGGACCTAACGAAATCAGCAAACAGCTGTCATCACTGAGCGTCCCAAAAAAGCACGTTGTTTTAAGAAGCAGGCTTAAAACCCTCTGTGTTCAGTCGATCAATCAATCTTTATTTAGTCTAATTTGTCCCATTGATTTTATTTTTCATGTACAAGATGCTTTAATACCAATAGTTCAGTGGAGGAGGAATTCTAAGCCAAACCCTTGTGGGCTTTACGAGGAGAGCATGTATATAATGTATATGCATCACAGCATATGGCTGTACTTAAAAAGAAACAATGCCTTTACATCAACACATGTTTTGTTCCGGATACACTAAGTGATCTAGAGTTGATAATGGGTGCTGAGAGGTTGCTTCAAATCCGACATGACCGACATCCTTTAAATTTGGTGGAATTCAAAATAGATATTTTTTATTATTTGTACGAGCGTAGTCTTTATGGAGTTTAGATGATGATCTGGTATTGTGAGAATGAAATTCTATATTGAGTTTGAGGAAACCATTTAATGTCGCTGGAAGCATTCTATTAAAATAATGGTATCGGTAAATAAGGTTATCAGTTCATCGTTAATTTTCTCCAGTGGAAAATAGAAAACTGTTTAAAGAGTGGGCCTGTATGTTCTTTATTTCATTCCTGATTCTAATCTAGATGGATAGGTGTTACATCATACAACATTTCCATAACGAAGATAGGGGCATACTAAGGAGTGATGAGGAGTTTTCAGTATTTTCGTCGATGCAGTCTCTTGCCTTCCAAAGTGCATCACTAGTTTTAGATATTTTGTCGGTGATATAATTAACATGCTTTTTCCATGACAAAGTTGAGCCAATATATATGCCAAGAATTTTGTCGATTTTTAAACTTCCTTAAATTCTTGATCATTCAGAAATCTTAATTATTGAAAACGATCGCAGACTGGATCACATTATGGAAAATTTCTTATTTTCGCTCTTTGGTTTGAAACTGCTGAAAAGAAAACTTTTAAAATATAACTCAATAAGACTCTTTTGGTGTCTTAGTTAAAAAATACACAAAGGTGTCATAATCCAAAAATTCCACAATTTGGCGCCAGCTTGCAAAATTCACACGTGATTGCCGTCACTAAAAATTCACCTAATTACGAGAGAGCTAGCCTTGTTCGTCATGAAACGTAAGAACGAGAAAAGTCGCCTTGGGTAAAACCTAAACGAAAGTCCGACGAGAAAAGCAAAGACTGATAAAAAAAACTGTTGGACCGAGAAAACGTAGTGAGTGCTTAGCTCCCTTGTCAATGGGTATCAGCTCTTCAGGAGGGAAGGCGAAGACAGTATCCATGGAGGTGTGTGCATATATGTTAAAATCTTCATTCAGTGCAAGATTATCTCCGATCTTTATAACGAAGACGATGAAGTTCTTTGGGCAGTCCTTCGACCGAAGGACCGTCTGCCGGGTGGCTACACCAACATCGCAGTAGGCGTGGTTTCCCATCCCCCCTCCCACCCCCCGACGTCAATTATGTCGCCAAGAAAGAATATATCATATTATCCTTGGAGAAAGTGGAGTCAGCGTACCCTAACAGTGCAATTAGACTTCCATGAGATTTTAACATGACTCTTAAAGCTATGTTTTGATCAGCTTCCAAAAGCTTCCAGCTCAAGCCAATCATTCACTTTCCTACTAGGGGTGTTAATACTCTGGACCAAATCTTCACCGACTTATCTGAGTTTCACTGAGTTGCGATTACTCTAACTCCCTTTGGTTTGTCCATACATCTGACTGTGAATGTGAGCGCTGGAACCCGGGAAAAGGCTTGCAGGGCACAGAAACGTCCTAAAGACAGTACTCAAGCGAGCGGAAAAACAATGGTATAACATAAAAAAAACCCCTGAGTTCTTCCAATATATCTTTATCAACTTAAGATGGACTGAAACCGTCACCCGGCAACGAAACAAGGAAATTCAGTAAAGAACTAAGGATATTTGCTTATGTAATTGCGCCTGTTTCTCTTGCGTCTATTCCCATCGAAAATCTATGCTCGGTTTTGAAAGATGAAGAAAATAATGACGAGTCTTCTGTCTATCGCCAATGGAAAGCCGTTTTTCACGGGTAGTCGCATGACCAACCGCAACCAGGAGGGAAGAAGAAAGAGGACGCTGAGAACGAGGTTGGCTACATTAGAGAGCAGACAAAGAGCCTATGTAGGTGACAAACATTCCAAGCTGACCATAGGTTAAAGTATCCATAGGCCATAGCGGACAATACCCAGGCGGTAACTAACAATCAGCTGTTCTCATCGATAAAAGAACCAGACACCCAGTGGTAGAACCAATAGCATCAACCAACTTCCAAGCCAACAAAGAAAGACTGAAGCTTATCTTCGCTATCTGCGGAACGGCAAGGAGAACAGAGAGCGAAATAATGGACCACCCAAGAGCGAATGGCGAAGCAGAGAAATTCGTGCAAATATTAAACAAAGACGGAGCAGATTGTTAGTTTGCAAGGCAAAATGATCGGTTCAAAAGACAGAACGGCGTGCTAATTGCTAATTGTCCACAGATCAACATCACATCCAGTTACACGTATAGGAATCACACCTTCTGAAGCAATGACAACAACAACTCTATTTGTTTTTTTAATTTTACATTAATTGTTTTTTAATGTTACCCGCGATAGCTTGCGAGCTAATCGAGGCGGGTAGCGAAACGGAACTTGATTAAAAGCGTCCTGACAAGTTATAACAAGTGTGTGGCAGCCTATTGCTCTTCGCGGTACCTACATAGAGACTATTGAGTCCTTTAAGCTCTTAAGAGTTTACATCTCGGCGGACTCAACTTGGTCCCCCGGGGGGGTACTCCAAAAAAATTGGGTAGGGGTTTGTGGCCCGCTTCCCAAAACCCTTACCCTATTTATGACTAAAATCTGCGATTTTCCCTACCCTATTTATGACCTGAAGTAGCTTCTTCTAAAAAAAAATCGAACCCAGGACTAGAGTGCAAAAATCTATACCCTATTTATTACCAAAATGGCGGCAAAATGGCTAAAAGCGATACCCTATTTACGACCAAAACAGCCGAAAAACCATACCCTTCGGCGCCGCACATACCTATATAGCCCATATAAGGGAGTACCCCCCCCCCCCCCCCCGGGCTTGGTCCACGCACTGAGAGTACGCCCTTTTAAAGAAGGTTCTATGCCTTGAGGAAGTTGAAGGCCGATGTGGTGTAAAGGAGCGGGACATTGTGGATGTCTATTGCTCATTAGTGTAGAGCTGTTGCTTTTGCGCATATGCCTCAGTACTTATCAAGCGCTTTAGAAAGGATACAAGAAAGGACCATGTCTATCATATTTCCTGGTGTTAGGTATGAGGTTGCGTTTGCTCGAGCTGGGCTGGCCACGTAAAAGGCTCGTCGGGCCGATGCGTGTTGTAAGTTTATTGAGGGTATCCAGTCAGGGAACCTTATCGCGCGGTTGTTCTGCTATAATCAAGCGCCTTAAGGTCCCGTGCGAGCAAAAAGCGAGTCCCATATAACACAGACCGCTTTAGAAATTTTGTGACTAACAATCTCTTCTTGTGATTAAGATTTAAGATTTATCTTGTGATTAAGATCCCTGTTTGCATAAAATGCGAAGAGCGACAGTGAGGATCAAGTAGAACCATGTTGCCCCTGAAAATATTATGATCATATTTTCTTCTTGTATAAGGGAACAATTTGGTTTGAAAGTTTAAAGGAAAAATAATAATTTCAGATTTTATCGAATAGTCTAGCGAAATTTATAAACAGCACTTCTTTTGAAGAAGAGACAAAACGAGACCATACGAGTAGAAGCAGTTTGTCCTAAAATCAATATTTCAAAATCACCAGTGATTGAAAAAAGGATGGCATGATTTATGTTTCGCTACATAATACCTGCTGTAATTTCTGGGATTAGTCTGGCCTGGGACCCGTTTCTCGAAAGTCCCGGTAACTTACCGGGCCCGATAAGTGATTTTGGTGATAAATGTTTCTTAGCAGAAGTCAAATTTTGTTAGCTTTGAATACTAAATTTTAAAATCTTATAATTGTATGAAAATATTGGCCAAGTACAATGTCTGTTATCACTGTGTAATTGGCGAAAAAACATTTGGAAATACAGTATACTTATCGGGCCCGATAAGTTACCGGGACTTTCGAGAAACGGGCCCCAGGTCTGTCCAGCTGAAGCGCTGTGAGCAAGAACTAACAGATTTGGAAATTTTTGCACCACCAAATACCAGAATCTCGTTTAAAATAGCGAAATGTGATATGTCTTAACATTAACAGTTATATTTATGTGTCATAATTCCAAGATATTTGTATGTAATTAATGACCCGCCTTGTAATTCAGTTTATGCTGCAAAAAGGTTGAATAGACGATCATTATTATTATTATTATTATTATTATTATTATTATTATTATTATTATTATTATTATTATTATTATTATTATTATTATAAAACCAGCTGAGATTATAATTCGTTTATTGTGTGTTTAATTCGTTTTTTATTCATAAGCCAAGACATACAGATAGGTCACCTGGTAAAGACTATATGTAAGACATGCCTCAATGTTTGATATTTGCACACTTGCCTTGTTTCAATCTTTTTCCATGCCTACTGAGTTCCTCCAACTGTGTTGTGGCTTCTGCTGTCCTTTTCTCTGTTCCTCTCCCGCAAAAATCGAATAGGGCCATAAATTTAACAACGTCTTTTGTAAATTTCCCTCTGAATCAATAGAATACAAGTGATGACAGATGAATAGAAATGACACAGTGAAAAACTATCTAACTTTACAGCCGAGATGGGTCAAGTGTACCACCCTAGATTAAAAAACAAAAGGAATTGTTTATTTGAAAATTGTACCCTTTCGTTCGTTTCATTCATTCATTTATTCATTCATTCATTCATTCACTCACTCACTCACTCACTCACTCACTCACTCACTCACTCACTCACTCACTCACTCACTCACTCACTCACTCATTCATTCATTCATTCATTCATTCATTCATTCATTCATTCATTCATTCATTCATTCATTCATTCATTCATTCATTCATTCATTCATTCATTCATTCATTCATTCATTCATTCATTCATTCATTCATTCATTAGACCGTTCCTGCATGCTGCCGACACGTTCATATAATTCATTATGCAAATTTGGTCATATCAAGAGCAAAAAATGTCAAGCGCTTGCAAATGAGTCGGGAAATTTGTTGTAAATTATCCCTCCAGTGTACTAAGATTATCGATGAGTGTCTCTGGCCACAGATGGACTGTGTTAGAATGGACTTCAACTTGGAAAAAGTTAGGCTAACCGTTTTCAAGTTCCGCGTTTTCGTTCCCAAAATGCACTAGAGCAGGTCACGAATTGTTCCTTTCAAGAATATTCAGTTGATTTCTTTTCCGTGATGTTGTAGAATTATTTCATAACTAAGTGAAGGTGTTATCGCACTATTTTAACAATAAAAGTCAAAATCCCCGTGATGCTTCCCCTTTGAAAACGAACTGCCGCAAACACAAGCATAAACGTCGTAAAATGTCCCGTTAGTGAGCTTACGTAACAGGACTCACTTACACCGTACCCGGTTGAAAACGACAAATGTCTTTTTTTTTCTGACAGTAAGCGTTGACTATTGCAAATAATGAGAAATCTCCTTTTTGGAAAATGCGCTATTGTACAAATCACGAATTTCCGCTCTAAACGCGTTGAGAGAGGTTTTCCGGGCTCTTACTTGCTGGTGCCTTGCCGCTATTTGAAAGCACACTACACTTTCTATTATAAAGAGCATCCATTGTTCGTGTAATCCGATCAGAAATCGAATTTTGATTTGAATAAATGAATGCATTCTCGAAATGACTGACAAATTCATTAACAGAATCTAGGGGGGTACGCTTGACCTGGCTTGACTGTAATTCAGTTAAAATATTTTGCAATGTCATCAAAACGGGGCGTGGGGTGTCGGGCCTCCAGTAATGCTGTGTAATTAACTAAGGGTAATAATATGGAAATTTAAAATTTAATAAAGAAATAAGAGTAAAAATTCTGTATAAAATGTTGACACTGGCTTTAAAAATAAAATGGACGTTTCGGTTGTTGCTACAACGTTCTTCAGCTTGAGAATGTTAATAGCAACGGCGTCTAGGATGTTATATATATAACAAAAAACATTTCGGACGCCGTTTTATTAACATTCTCAAGCTGAAGAAGGTTGTAGCAACAACCGAAACGTCCGTTTTATATTTTAAAGATATTTTAAAGCCAGTGTCAACATTTTATACAGAATTTTTAACCATGCCTGGCTACAGCCCACATACTTTTAAATACAGAGTACTAAGTTAATTCTGACCCTTATTGAATGGATCCGGCACCCAGATGGATAAGACGTCCAGTTGTAACTAATATAGCAGAGTGCCATCTATGGTTAACTTGTAAACCGATATACTGATAAATAGCCAAGAAAAAACACCCTAAAGTCCCTTGTTTCCATCAGACAGTGAAACATTCAATTTTACAACATCAATTCGTCAAATAACTTCTTCTGGGTCATTTACTAATACTACATTCTATAGCATTGTACTTACACATCAAAGTCAATTGTTTCCTCAGTCTTTCTCTACAAAAAGGATTTGATTGATTAGAATTAAGAACACTGTTTAAACAATAGAGTGTCTCTGTCGAGGGACTATCGGCCGTTAGCGTACCCCAGGAGCTGGTCAATTTTGAAAATTGCTTCAATTTCGCGTTTTTGTGAAGTTTGTGAAGACGACATAGAGAACGTTTTACAAAAAGTGCTATTGTTACTATGCCGGTGGCGTCTCTTGTGTGAGGCTAGACCAATCTTGCCTGTTTACTAGTACGTAACAAAACAGTCCTAAAACTCAGTCGAACGAACACTAATTCTTCACTTTTGACACTCTGGACTTTGCAGAACTGGCATTTGCGTCAGGGTGTTTTTGTCCGTTGAATGTCGTGAAGGTCAGATCGATTAAACGGTATTTCCTGCATGGTCTTGGATCACTGAGATGATTATGGTGGACCAGTGATGGTGGTTGGATTTAGTAGGTCACGTCGATTGTCTTGATACTCTTGATCAATCTTGGCATAGTGTGACTAAATGTAAATGTGGTCTTGATATGCCAGAAGCAATAGCACCCTGATGAAGTCACTACAAGTCCAGCAAAACAATGCAGTCCGTATTAGAGCTGCTACAGTGAAAACCTCTGTTGCATGGTTCGTCGCGCCAAGCACAAGGAAATTTTTATGTTTACGCCGCCCTGATTAATCTTTTGTCTATGTTTATCATTTGGTTAGCAATGAAACCCTTAATGATTGTAATACGCGTTCACGGCAATATTGACCAATCGAAACTGGCTCAATGGACAACTTCTTCTTCAAATGACTGAAACGTTTTAAAATTATCTGTACACATTTTCAAACGTAAATTTTTAGCCACACTTTTATAATTAATAAATTATCGTATCCAATTGTCGTATACTTAACAATCATTCCACGAGCGCGCGTTGGATATGAGATGATAGATAGACAACGAGGTGCGTAGCGCCGAGTTGGCTATAATCATCTCATATCCAACAAGCGCAAGTGGAATAATTGTTTTATTAAAAACAATCAAGAAATATTGCTAAATCTTACGGATTTCGCTGTGCAAGAATAACCAGCAGAAAATTTAATGGTCGCCATTTCTCGGCCATGGTATAATGGCTCATATACCATGGCCGCTAAGCCAATCAAATCCCTCGAATTGCATTATTCAATGATTCGGTTTTAAACAATAGCTCATATACCATGGCCGCTTAGCCAATCAAATCCCTCGAATTGCATTATACAATGATTCAGTTTTTAATAATTATGTTTAGATTAGTTTTGCATTCTGGTATTATTTATAATTTATTTTACAGGACTCTATCATAAACAACCTTTGGGTGAATGGGCTTTCCTGTTAAAACATTCTAATTATTGTAATAACTACTATGAAAAAATTTAGAAACTGAAACAAAAGAAAAAGGAAAAAGATCGCTTTGTTTACGGACACTTTCCAGAACGAATTGGAATTTCGAAGATATTGAAAATCGTTACTATCTGAGTATTGTTATTTATATCTCTACGACTTTCAGTTACAGGCCTGTTCTTAGTATGATTACTTGTAGCTCCAGCTCCCGGCCCATACTTTCAGTAAAGACGTACCTACCTTTGATCAGTAACTATTCGTACCGCATGACGATTGGCTTGTTTAAGGTTCGATTTTTTAAAAGTACTATAGACCATAAAATGACGCCATAAAATGTCCAAAACTTGGCAGTGAAACCACTCGCCTGCGGCTCGTGGTTCCACTTGAGTTCTGACCATTTTTTGACGTCATTTTATGGTCTATTTAACAATTATTCCACGAGCGCGCGTTGGATATGAGATGATAGATAGCCAACGAGGCGCGTAGCGCCGAGTTGGCTATAATCATCTCATATCCAACAAGCGCAAGTGGAATAATTGTTTTATTAAAAACAATCAAGAAATATTGCTAGATCTAACTGATTTCGCTGTGAGAGAAGAACCAGCAGACAATTTAATGGCCGCCATTTCTTGGCCATGGTATAATTGCTCATATACCATGGCCGCTCAGCCAATCAAATCCCTTGAATTGCATTATACAATGATCCAGTTTTTAATAAAAGAGTTTATTAAAAACTGAATCATTGTATAATGCAATTCGAGGGATTTGATTGGCTTAGCGGCCATGGTATATGAGCTATTATACCATGGCCGAGAAATGGCGACCATTAAATTTTCTGCTGGTTATTCCTGCACAGCGAAATCAGTAGGATTTAGCAATATTTCTTGGTTGTTTTTAATAAAACAATTATTCCACTTGCGCTTGTTGGATATGAGATGATTATAGCCAACTCGGCGCTACGCGCCTCGTTGGCTATCTATCATCTCATATCCAACGCGCGCTCGTGGAATAATTGTTAAATAGACCATAGAAAACTGGCGTCGATTTGTTAAATAGCAGTCAAAGGCAAATTTTTGCTGGTTCCCTATAAAGAGTCTAAAATTATAGCTTTCAGCTCAGCGAAATTTATAAGTGGTAAAATAAGGTGAAAATATGAAGTTTAAAATTTCTGCATAGGACCGCGAAGCTTTGAGAAGCTTATAAGCTTATGTGAGCTTATGTCGTCTCTTTGGACTTGAATACCACAGTTCAGAATCTGGTTCTTAGTAAATCAAGAGTTATTTCAAAGAAGGTAGTTAAGTCTTAGTACCTTTTCTTGAAGAACGTTTGCCTTTCTTGACAAAAGCTCTGTTTTCTGTTGAGATAATACATCCTCTCGAATTTTAAACCATTTAAGGCTTATTTCTTCTTCGGACAAACGTTGAGTTTTAAGAACCAGTAATCCTTGCAACGATTTCAGTTCATCCATGGTATCTTGATACTTCACTTGGTAATCCTGGATTTCATTGCTCACTAACAAAACAGTAAATAGCAGGTAAGTTTAGGCTTAAGCTTTAACCAAAGCTTAAGCTTATATAAAAGTTTTAATTAAAGAAAAGGTCTAAATGAACTAGTCTAAAGCAAAGCGCAAGTCTTGCCGTAAGTTGATCAGGCATTATTAAAACCATACCTTCACGAAGTTTTGAGAAGCGTTCACGTATTCTCTCTTCCGACTGTATTATTTGTTCAAACAAGTCGTTAAGAACGCTCATCTTCGAGCAAATATAGATTTATGCTTATATAAGAAAAAGAGTAAAAATCATTCCGGTTTGAGCGAGGCTTTTGGCGCCTTTCAGGAAAAAGTGTACGTAGACGTCTTCGCGGCCAACCGCCTTACCTCATTTGCGCGGGAAATTCAAGTTGAATGAAGATGAATACTAAACGCCTGGCGTCAAAACGCAGTGTGACAGAAAGCAGTGTCCCTTACGCGCTTATCTGGTTTTAAAACTAATCGTGCATTTCATTTTTAGCTCAAATGAAAAATAAATAAATAAATAAATAAATTTGTAGCTAGTTGAGGATTTAAAATACCAAAGAGTTTTTCAACATTTTCCAACGAAAATATCTTGGTTCGCAGGATCATCAGAACTGAACCAAAGTTGAATGCACCCAACCTTCCCAGTGCTTATTAAATATTTCCTTTGGCTCCAAATATTCCACATCTGAGGAAGATTTTTTTTGAAAACAACAACAACAATGTTAAGGGACCGGTCATTTATTAGAGGGGGGGGGGGGGGGTGGGCTGGTGCATTTTAATTTTCTTATACATAATTTCTCGCCTGCCATACGGAGCTTGAGCCCGCAGTACGAGCGGCAGTCAAAACTGGTTATCCTACGTCATTAGCAAGTGACACTTCACTTGGGACTAAATGACAATACTATCAAATTTGTTGTTTATCACCGCTCCAGTCGCTCTAGAGTTCTCGAAAATGGCCTATTTCTCCAACGTAAAGCAAACGGGAAACCACTAGATACCTTTCCCCAGCATTCTGGACCTTTCCACACAGCCACTTAGCTTCACTTAGTGAATAACACCTCACAGCGTTAAAAAGAAGGAGAGCGAAAAACCTTGACAACCGCGGCCGTCCGACACGGGCAGTGCTTTTAAATGAGGTACTCCTTAAACAATTTGCGCTATTCTATGCGTTTAAATATAAAATGTAGCACTAAATAAATTAATAAATATGTATACAAGTATACAGAATAAAATTATTTACACTACTGTATACGCATGATTTTTATTAAATTTAGTTTGCAGCTTTACGATGTATCCGCGAAAAAGTTTCAATTTCTATTTTTCATTTGGTTGTAATGGTTGATGGCATGCATTACTCACTTTTTTCGAATCACCGTCCCGAGCTTGTTGTGAGTTATCAGCGAGTAAGCCGTCAGTATCTTTTTTAGCTGAGAACCCGAGTTTCACCAGGCCAGATTTGGGAACTGAGTTCGCACAACATGTACCTCTAATATTTGCTAAAATATTATAAATATCTACCTCTTGCTCTGAGTTTCAAAAATCCAACCAAGAAGAACAAGGTAGTGAACTGGCCCGCAGGTAGCGAGTGGTAATCTAGGCGGGCCAGACTTTCAAATCAATCTATTTCTAGTAGTTGTTAAAATTTCACCTATTTACATTTAGACATTTCACCTATAAATTTAGACGTGATTCCTGTTCTTGTTATTCAGATTTATGAAGATAATCCAAACCCCGATTCAAAACAGTAATAAGTTTAAGCCCCAAATTCACATCATTTCCATTATTATTAAAACTTTACGTGCATTTCCTTCTGATATTTTGTCTGGCTTTTTACTTTTGCTGTTTCTTTGTTACCCTATCTAAAACTCGCCCTACATGTTCTTTCCACCTCTTGCTCATGGCATTCACTAACTTGATAAATATGTCTGATGTTTGGCATCCATAAATTCTTACTCTAGCTCACATGTGGTGGGGGGGGGGGGGGGGGGGGCTCTATTTCCCCCCTTTCAATCTCATGTTTGGGGTTCCACCAATTGAAAGCATTTTATGTTAAATGCAATGGGATACCAAGAACACTTGCTAAGTTCTGTTTTCTCCACATAGTTTTAAACTAAGCAAAAATATTCCTGTATTAGTGAGCACTACCCATAGGAAACCCGAGTATCTCGGTGCGTACTATTGTTTGCGCAGTAACAATAGTAGGCACCATCCTTAAAGACATTTAACATTTGACACTCTCCCACCCACGCACCCTGTCTAAGGGGTGATGCATCCGGCTAGAAATACATTTACCAATGTTATTCAATTTATATAATTTCTTTATTTATAACCATTTAATGGCACAAATCGGTAAATAAAAAGTAAAAAATATCTAAAATAGCCATAAGGATAATCTGTTAAATTTTAGGGTAAAAGCACCTCATACTGAGACAGGTCACCAATTACCAAAACAAAAAATGTAGGGACAATAAATGACAATAAAACTAGCCATAAAGCTAGTACGTTAATTAATGAAATTATTTAAATTATAATGAAATCACATATGTTGGTCGGTGAGCGAAGAGTCCAGTCCACAGTTGATCGATATAGCCTTCTTATTCCGTTCCGAGCTATTGCTGGGCTGCGTTTCAACATTTTACAGACACTGACAATAGCCGCACACTTTAAGTGTCTTTTTGAGCTTTAAACACAAGTGCTGCAGGAGGATTGCAAGCAGAGGACGTGGAAAACTCTCAAAGATTTATACTCGTTGTTACCTAGCAGAGAAACAGGTCGGGAATTTGTATCCCTAAACACTACAGTTCCCACCCGGCGAGATCAGTCTCTCCGAAATTTAAGAACAATTTGAAAAGCATATTCCAAAACCAGAATGCAAACAAAAGCTGTCCATAAATTGTACGACGAGTCGGCCAAAGCGTCGGAGTCTTCACTGTGAACCTCACGCGGCGAAGATCACTATATACTGGTCATTCAACCGAAAACAAAACAACGCAGTAAATCGATCAATACTTATAGTCGCCGTGCTATGTCGTGAACTTGGTAAAATCAAAAGCACGAAACAGAAAACAACATTTCAGGCCATGCTAAATATTTTTCTTGCCCTTTCAATAAGCACTTCATGTAATTTCTCTTGCTTGGCACAACCAATCACAGAGCGCAGATATCAATGACGTATGAAAACTCAGTTTTGACCCGTTGCTGAAATCTGATTGGTTGATTTAAATTTCAGACGCGCGGACCGTATGGCAGGCGTGGGCCTCAGTTCTTGCCACTGCATAACATAATGTGGCCCCCCTTCGAGTCTGCGCATGAAATAAGATGACCCACCCTCAACTACAGAAACAGTTTTAATACAACTTAAATAAAACTCACTGAACTATTTATAGGAGTGATAAAAATCTGCGAGTCAGCGAGCCATGCGAGCCAAGGTGTGAGCCATGCGAGCCATGCGAGCCATGCGAGCCGTGCGAGCCATGCGAGCCATGCGAGTCACGCGAGTCATGCGAGCCACAGTATAAAATTTAAGAATTTTTATTTGTTGTATTTTAACATTCACATAAGAACAAGAACAAGAGCATCGGAACAAGATGAATAACATCGCAATATTTAATTCTTACAGTGGGACAACGCAAACCATCATATTTCAGTTTTTTGTTACAGTCAACCCAGGTCACGCGTGAACGATATTTTTGAATTTTGAAATTTACATGTCAGTTTTGAAAATCGCCAACGAGATTTCAGCGTTCCAGTATAAATTTCCCTAGCTTATTGACGGTGTAAAGCTATGAATTTTTCTTTACACTGCAAAATTGAATATTTCAAGAATAACAATTGTTTCCCAAGTATTTTGAATCTTTTTTTTTTTTTTTTCAGTTAATGCGTCTTTTTCGGAACGATTTCCAGAGAAATGTCCAACATTCCATTCACACGTCGGACATTACAAAGAGAAATTCGAATGTTCATTTCACTGTTCACGCGCGACCTGGGTTGACTGTAATTGACACGTCAGGACTGATTGTCAGTGTCATTCCAATCTTGTAGGGTATGATAAATGACTGCTCAAAGATGAGCGAAGTCAATATTGTCGCACTAAATTCAATTTGAAAAGAATCAGCGTAACAGAAGCATTTGCCGTCAGCTGGTGGGTCGAATGCTATCTCGAAACCAGCCTCTGCCACTCAAGTGGCGAGTTTTGAAGAAAGACTTGTCTAAGGGAAAGGACAACCACATGCAGCAGTCAGCCAACCGACAGAGTTCTGATAACTCTGATTCTCGACTAAAGACCAAACCTGTTAAAATGGCGCGATTTACTCACCATTCTTGACGCCAACACACGGAGATCGAGGTGCTGTTCTTTTCTTTTTTTTTTTTTTTCTTGAATGAAGTTCCACGTGGATATCAATGAATGACATGCGTCAATAGATACCTATTCGAGTAGCGGTGCAGCCGTATGTTTTTCTCGGATTTTTTTTTTTCTGAAGTCTTGAACCTTAATAAATTTTTGCGTAATGTTTTTATTTTCTTGTGCATCTTGGGCGATTTTGAACGGGCAAAATTCTCTCCAAAATTATAACAAAAACGAAAAAAAAAAAAAAAACAGAAAAAAATTCGTCCAAAATTTTCTCACGCGAATGTAAATAAAACAAATAAAAATTCTTAACATTTGCACTGTGGCTCGCATGACTCGCATGACTCGCGTGACTCGCATGACTCGCATGGCTCGCACGGTGGCTCGCATGGCTCGCTGGCTCGCAGATTTCGCAGACCCTATTTATAGCAAATAGCGAGTAGCCCTCCTCCCAGATATAGTAGTTGTTACTGTGATCTGAATATCATCCCCTTCATCATCATCATCCTCTGAACTTGAGCCAATCTCGGCAAAGACATAGT
Source organism: Pavona decussata (assembly GCF_977016875.1). Classification (NCBI taxonomy): domain Eukaryota; kingdom Metazoa; phylum Cnidaria; class Anthozoa; order Scleractinia; family Agariciidae; genus Pavona; species Pavona decussata. The sequence goes on from NW_028145599.1 coordinate 112,094, forward strand.
CTGTTTGAACGCTTTTATCATCAGAAGATAAGTATTCCTCTTCATTTTCATTACTGCAGAGTGGACTTTCCTCTTCTTGTGTAACATTAACCCTGTATCTGCTGTTGAATAAATATTATGTGCCTTCGCACCTCCATTAGCTTTGCATGCTTGTTTGATGCAGTGCGAAGCCCGTGATGCTTCAAGTATTTATCGATAACTGCTATTGTCTGCTTACTAAGGGAGCCATCTTTAAACATCGCGTTCCAATCATACTCTTGGTATATCTTGCTTGCCTCAGCTGACTTTTTAGCCAGTCTTTCCTTCTTTCTTTTGTCTTTCTTAAGATCGAGTAATGTCAAATGCTCCAAATAGTCTTTGATGCATCCCTCAGCCACAACAAATTCTCTTGAGAATTTCAAGATACTGGTGGGTCATCATCCAAGGAGCACTGCCCTGATGCGTATGCTGCTTTCAGCTGTACCCTTGGCATGTAATCATCGACAAGCCTATTGTCTGCTGGGGTTTTAGACAAAGGAAGGTAATGATGTCCATCACTTTGGTTGTCAGGAAATGGCCTCGCAACATGTTCAATCTTCTCACAGCATTGTTCTCTTCAGTGTGCTTCAGAATTAAGTCGCGGAGTGTGCCACTTTCACCAATTTTCTTTACAGGCTCCTTTTAAATATTCAAGGAACATCATATCTCTCCAATGATACAGTGGCTCATGTCCATAAACGAATATATGCTCTTAAAGTGGTGGTATCCAGGGACAGAATCTTTGGCAACATATATAAGACACGATTTCTTGAAAAAGAACTGACAAGTTGATGCTGTAGTTGTATACATAGCACTTTAAGGATATGTTTCGTGGACACATTCTGAAGTTTAAATCAAAAAAGCGTTCAAAAAAAGAAAATAAGAGAAAGGCACAGAACAGAAAAGCTAGATGAGAAGAAGAAAACTTTGGTTTAATCTCTAAAGTACTGTCTGATGGTGAGATTCCGGTTAAGGAAGTCAATGTGGCTGCTCTAAATATATCCTTAAAAGGGACACAAGTTTACTGGCTAAAGCAAATGATGGAAAGAGGGCTTATAAGTGATTAAGCTTGTACACTTATTAAAGAGTGCTTGCCCTCTATCAGCTCTTCAAGCAGTGAATCAGAGGACAGTGATACTGAGTAATACTCAGAGTACATGAAGTTTATTTTTCCAATGTGAAAGGAGTCAGCTGCTATACACCATGTTATGTTGGTTTGTTATGCTATCATTTTGATAATAAATAATATTTGACTTGTTGTTGATTCCTTCACTGTTGTTTCTTTTTTGTGGAATAATTTGGAAATTGGAATGCAGAAAAATACATGGCCCCTCAGAAATGGTTGCGCAATTTTATGCAGCCTCCCATTTTCAGGTGCACAAAAAGGTATGACCCCCACCCCATTTGCACCAGCCCACTCCCCCTTCTAAAAAAAAAATCCGGTCCCTAAGACCCCTGGGGCCCATTTCTTGAATGTCACGGTAACTTACCGGGCCCGATAAGTCAGTCTTTGGTGATAAACATTTCTTAGCAGAAAACCATTTTTGTTAGCTTTGAATACTAAATAGGTAAGGTATTATAATTGTGTCAATAACAAAATGCTTGAATATGATTAGTTCTTAACAGCCCATATTTATAGCTTAATTTTGCTATGTAACTCCAAAACCATCCGATTTGACCTGTCCGATTACTAGAAGCTTGTAATCGGACAGGTCAAATCGGACAGTTAAAGAACCAATGAAAATCAAGTAGCAAATGCCACTAGCCAATGAAATTTCACTACAATTTATGGCACATAATAACCAATCAAAATCAATGAAAAAATAAAATGTGACCAGGTAAGCTGTCCAGCTTCAACTGGAAAAGAAAAATGGACATTTTTTACTTTTAAAAATTCTCCCATTTTGTTCAAATATTGACGGACATGTATTTTAATTAAAAATATACTTTTTTAAAAAATTATCTTCATGCGGTCGGCCTTCCACATCCAAAGTTGAAACCAGTCATTTTTTTGCTTTGGAATCTATTTCTTACGTTAATAAATATTCCAAGACTTAGATTCTCGCATTTTGTTATTGGCACAATTAATTGGTAATTATAGGACTTTGTGTCGTACAATTCAGGGGTAATCAGGCTCGTAATTTCAAATCGGCCTCACGCTGCGCGCTCGGCCGATTTGAAATTACTTGCCCAATTACTCCCTGAATTGTACTCGACCACTCAGTCCTATTACCATTACTTATTATTATTATTATTATTATTATTATTATTATTATTACACTATCTTCATCGTCATCTTTCAGATCAGCTAGGATTATTATTACTTTCTCGCTAACAATTTCTGTTTTTTTTCCCGTTGATTTTTCAGGCGGTCATTTTTAGCCAGTGCCCCACACTTGAGGAAACAGCTGAGCAAACTGCCTCGCGAGGCGATTAGCTCAGCAGCTTCAACTGTTTCATCACGTGTGCGGTTGAGTTTTCGTGAGTTTTTCGCCTTGAGAGGCGCTGAGGAAAATATCTGTCATGTTTGATATTCAAGACTGCACACTTGAGGAAGTAGCTGAGCTGATTGCCTCGCTAGGCCAGATATAAAGGGGCATATTTCGGAACAAAATGCAATTAGATCGTGTCGTGGATTATTATTGTTTAATAAATTATCTAATTTATTTGTTCACCATGCCACAGCACAATATTCTTATCTGTTTCTGGAGCGCGCTTTCCCTTCTCTGAATGTTCAGTTTGCATCGTGTTGAGTTCGCTTATGGTGATTTTTATGGCAAAGCATATTAATGTCTTCATGTGAAACAGGCCCAGTATTAGCCTCATTCCCAGGGTCTTGAAGCAAAAAAGAGTGGCTGTATAATGATTTTAAGGGTCAGTGTTCATAATTTATCTGGTGGGGTGTGGGGTGTGCATGGTTGTGGCTATTTTCTCCTGTGACCGCGGAGGGGGGATATGAAATTATAATGTATTTCAAAGTCCAAGAACTAGCCTGTGGAAAGGCTCCCAAGTGGAGTATAGGGTGAATACAAAAATCGAGCTTGAAGAGGGGGCAAGGAAGAAAGGGAGCTAGGGGCCTGTGAACATTCTATTTTTGCCACCATTCTGCCCCTTTCTTTCTTGCCCCCTCTTTGAGCTTTATTTTTGTCTTTGCCCTATACCCCACTTGGGAGCCTGTTCACAAGCTATGGAATTAGGTCTCCCACACAGCCGTTTTTTAGCCAACCTCGTCCCAAGGGTCTTCACAAATTATATTCAAAAGGGCATATTTTTGGAGAAGATCCTGCAACACACTGCAAAAATAGTCCACAAATTTTGAAGTATTTTGTGATGGCACACTTGATTTATGCCTTCACTACACTTTTGACAGGATAAAATACGGCTGATTTAGTGAAGGCAAAAATCAATTCTGTCATGTGACAAAGTACTCCCTGATCTGTGGAGTATTTTTTTCAGGTTCTTCTCTGTGTATCTCCATTTTGAATATTGGAAAGACCCTGCATGGGGTTGAGGTTGGATTTTAGGGGAGCCGTATAATGTACACTCTTGTGGGGAGGACTGGGTGATACGACTGCATGGAAGGTATCAGGAAGTTAAGGAGGAGGCATAAAAAAACACGTACTTAATTAATACATCGATCAACAGATGTATTAAGAGGTTATATGCTCTGCACCCTAGCTCTCACACACACTCTCACAGTAAAGTTTTTGATGGGCGCCTACATTTCAGAATTAAAATGTCACCACCTGTGATACTGACACTCCAGGTCTGCCTGTCAACTCTTCCAGTTTTCCATTAAATCTCCCCCGGTGCGAGCACCAAATCTCCCGGGAAATACCAACCGCCGCCTCTTTCAAATATTTTCCCCGGGGGGGGGGGGGGGGGGTTCTTGGGTTAAGTTTTGCTTGGAATGTGCTGGCCTCTCAGAGCCCCTGCCCCATTATAGTCTATTTTGTGGCCAGTTATAGACCCCATCTTAGTCACTTTTTGGGAAAATGTAATTTTCGATCCCAACTAAGTCACTTTCTATTTATGCATCTACTTTCAAGAACGGAATGTAATGCGAGGTGATTGTTACATTTAATAAATAACAACTTTCTGAACTTTTTAACCGAGACCATTTTGAATCCCTACTTAATAGAATTTTCTCACCCCAAAAATCCGAAAATGTGCGACCCCATTCTAGTAACTCTATTGAAAATGCGACCCCATTCTAGTCAATCCAGTCGTGAAAATGCGACCCCATCCAGCGGCACATCCCCATTAGCCTCTTATAAGGAAGTAACCCCCCCGGGATATTTTCATTATAGTCGTTATTTTCGAGATGTCAAAAAGGAAAAGAAAACATGAAGTGGAATTTAGTGTTCTTATTTGATCTGTTCTTGATCAGAAAACGTGAAACAAAGCAATCAATTTTATATATATTTAAGGAGTATTGTTCTTGCAGTCAGAAATCAATCAATGAAATTGCACAACATGGTAAATAAATACTGTTCTTACCGAGAGACATCGGAAAATTCGGATGGTATAACAATAAATTATTTTTCTTTCTTTTGTTCCATTGAACCTAACAAAATTTTGAAATTCCAATCCCCCCCCCCCCCCCCCACTCCACCCCTCTGAAGCCCTAAATGTAGCCCTGGTGCCACAGCTCAAGGAGGCTCTTTGCTATTGCTGACACGGTTCTACTGGCTGCCCCTGAAGATTTCTAGATGTCTCCTGATTTTTGTACCCTGGGGGTTGGCAGGTATGCAAGTACGAGGTTGTAATTTTAGATGTAAGCAAGTTCCTGGCGATATTACATCTTAATCATATGACACAATATTTTTCCAGGTTTAAATAATTTCTCTTGTTGACCAGTCCCAATACATAATATTTGCAATTTGAATTGAAGTAATGAAAATCTAGGTACTTTTGCCAAGAACATTAACAGCAACAATTCCAAGCATCAAGCGGCCTAAATTAGGCTGGAGGTCAATAATTATTGGTTTCTGTAGGCAGTTAAGAATTAAGGAACTGATTGCGTTATTCGTCTCCCCTCCCCCGACAGGAGATAAGATGCTAGTCCATTGCAGGGTGTCCCCCAGCTATATATAATGCAGCTGGTACCCATTTATACTCCTGGCCCCAGTTTTTCAAAGAGTGAATAACTTTATCACTGGATAGGTCGCTTTGCGGGTCGATAAAATTTGTACCAGAATTTTCTTATAGCCCTATAATTTGTGTATAAAGTAGAAGCCTCTGTCTAATCTAAGCATGGGATTGTGTGAAAAATTTGCCAAAAGCTCTGGTTGGAGTACATTTTATCCGCTGGATAGCAAGTCATCCACTGGATAAAGTTATCCGCTGTTTGAACAACTCGGGCCTGGGTGAAATTATTCATCCTACATTGTTTTTAGTAACTGAACATAGTAACATACATGTATCCTGTGACAGTGTCAAAAATCCACACCCTATACAGTTATCAATTTAAAATCACTGGGTGGCACATCCCTGTATAATTTAGATATATTCCCCTCACTCCATTCCAAAAACTATTGCTGATCAGGAACGTTTCAACAGGACATTGTTTCCCAAAATTCACATACTACTACCAACATGCTATTAAAGATCTAGCATATTTAACTGGTATTGTATTTTGTGCTTAGAAATGGGCTAAAATTTATTGATCACAGAAGCGATATTGATAAGTTAACACACTGACCTAGTGAGCAGGCTAGAAGAGAAAACATTTTGCTTGGTACAGTCAACCAACCGATGGCTATGCTTGGTTTGCACTAATATGACTAATAACCAAATATTTTCTTGTCTGGCAGGCCTGACCTCACTTAGTCAATAAGTAGTTCACCATAATGTTGATTATATACTCGTTTTGATATTTTGTAAAATTATTAGTCTTGGTGAATAAACAATGAATGTTGAATTCTTGAATGCACAAATTAAAATGAAGAGATAATATGTGGTCAAAGGCTATTTTCCATCCAGCTCCACACACTTTGTTCATATAGAATAGAATCTGCAAGGTTTACATTTGTACAATATAGTATGATAAGTTAACGGACCATTACAAATTACTGATAAAGGGAATGGTAGCCAGTGGCAAATTATCTGTGGTAGGTTTTTCATTTTAAATGTCCCACCACTCTGGAAATTCCTGCTCCTTGCTTTCTTCCTTGAGGGTCGTCATCCCCCTTGCAATTTCCCATGACCTTCCATGGGGTGGGTATGCATATTTTCTGGTCCTAATACGCAAGGAGTTTGGTCAGCCTATCTCTTTGTCTTTCCAAGGTACTTTGAAGTCAGTAAGGGGAACAGTTTCTTAAGAAACTGTGGTGCTGTGTTGGTGGAGAAGTGGAATGAATAATTTTGGCTTTATTAGCTGAGTTACTAAAAGGTAATTTGGCCAGTTGACAAAGGGCTAAATTATGCTTGTAACATCAGCTCTCAAATATCTTTGCGGTGGGCCAAAAATTACCTTATCAACCCAGTTGATAAAACCAAATTTGTACCTTAAAGTCGACACTGTGTTGCTGCTGGGTTTGTAAATAAAGTTTTTTTTTTTAATTGTTCTGTTTCAACTTGGTAACAAAATAAGTTTTAAGGTATAAGTACCTGTGGCCTAGAATTCTCATTTTCCATATTGGGTGTAATTTCCTTTCAGTTTAGTACAGAATTTCAGAATAATTTATTGTAATCTTAACTCCTATTTTATCTATTAATTTAATACCTTATTGTAAGGTGCAGTTGAACATCTAATAGAAACTGCAGATTATTACACAGAATGGAATGTTGCATAAATCAAGCACTTGAGAGATTACTTTAGCAGAAAATCTGAAATTTTTTTACAACAAAATATGCGAAGACACAACCCTCAAAATATTTCCCCTTTCCAAACAGTCTATTTACTACTGCCACTTATCAGGTAAAAAATGCCAATAAAGTTCAAAACAGTTATCAAAAAACCAAAATGGCTCAAAAACAATACAAACTCACTTCTTGATGCTGGGTACTCTGAAGGAAAACACTGTGTGGCATTAATTTTTTTTAATATTTATTATTATTATTATTATTATTATTATTATTATTATTATTATTACTATGACTATTATGGAAAAAATCGACTTGAAAGTTGTCCCTTTTTTCATCGAAATGAATTGTAAATAGTTTTTAATAGTTCTTTTTTCTACTTTTAACTTGTGAATAGCAATTTGCTTGAAATATGTTAATAAAGATTAGTATTAGTATTTTTATTATTATTATTATTATTATTATTATTATTATTATTAAAAGGGAAAAGCAACATCCACAATCTTTAAAGAGCAGGAGGAGGGAAAAAGCAGAAGTAACAACAGACCCTTAGTTTTTGGAACCAACAGTGGGATAGGAGCCGACTGCAATAGGTTTCTCAAACGCCTAGCCGAGGAGCTCTAAGAAAAGAATGAGGAACCTGATCACATTACTATCACTTGGATTGGAACATTGCTTTCTTTTGAGATTTTAAGGTCGATACACAAATGTGTAAGAGGCTCCAGGACACCATTCCACAAACTTCCACAAGGGGGTTTCGTTGATGACTGCCGCCTAAACGCTGGCCAAGCATGTGTCCGTTGATTTTGGAAGAAACAAGATGCTGTCACAAGTTAACCATTTTTAGTCAAACACATAAGTCTCAGATATTTTTTACTCTGAAGTTTTGCTGGCTGATTTTCTGGCATAATTTTAGCTTTACTGTTGATTACGTTTTTAATGCGTCAAACTTTTCTTGGTAAATTTTTGGTGAATTAGATATGTTAAAATTAGAACTTTTAACTTGTAAATAGCTTGGAATATGCTAATAAAGATGTCGTTATTATTTTTATTATCATTATTATCATCATTATTTTGGTAGTCATGTTATCTCCAACCTTTAAGGTTGGGACAGAGTAAAAGGTTCCAGATGATGGCAATTGAGTTAACAAAGACAGTGGGAGAATACAAACCGTTTAATCATACAAATAATCAATTATTAATTTGAGAATTTACTACCACATTTCCTCAAATTAGTCCCCTCTATCAATAAAAAACTATGCCTCTACATTTCAGTGAACATACATGTATAATCTATCAGTAAGCATTAATCCATGTTTTACACCACTACATCATTTTGTCATATTAGGATAGGAGAAATGGAAAACATGTCAACCTACTACACCGTAGTTTGCCAGTTTGACTGGTTAAAAAGAAATGGATAAAATGGCAGTGGAAAAATGAATACCTTACCCTATAGTTTTGCAGATAATACTTGTAGATATTTTACTCATTACTTACAACTTCTAACACATCCATCCACATTACCTGTAAACTAACATTATCTAATAAAATTCTCACTAGAATAATATTGCTATGATTGATTTCTGTCTAATTTTCAATGTTCATCATGTACACAAACTTGCATAGGAAGCGTGGCAGCCTGTGCCGTTAATTTCTGTTTCATGTTATGTCTTCAAGAAAATTTGAAATGCTTTTCACAATCCAAATCACTAATCGAGTACAATCAATCACAGCTATTGTGACCCTGACATACTTCAAACTACTTGTTTTCATGTTAGTGCAATTGTTATTCAATTATTTTTAATGACTGATAAAACCACTTTCTTCATTAACGAGGTACCTACATTTTGTGGACTGTGATTTCTGAAACTAAAACTTTTAGTCTTTTTTTAGATCTGACAATTCCAGTTAACATGTGACCACGCATGTTAAACGGCTGAGCCAGAGATGTTGCAGTTCAAATTTAGCCACAAAGCCAAACTTCTTTAGCTTTGTCACACTTGCATTTCTTCCAAGTGTCACTATATCAGACAGCAGTCACTGTGTGGACAATTTACATAGTGCCAGAGATGAAAGAGATGAAAGTGAAAATATGAAAATTCATACATTTGAACTGCAGAAGAATGAACGAATAAGTGAATGATCATTGCAGTTATATACGTGACTGCTGCTTTTTCAAAATTTTTATAGCTTTTAAGAATTCTTTTCAATGGTACATTTATTTTAGTGAGCACGAGTGGTTATCATAGTTATTCTGACTCTGAGGACTACTTGTTTTTATGTTTACAGAAAATTACAAACATCACAAGAAGTGCAAGACTCCTTTATTTTTAACGGCTCCTAAAATTGCTTTGTTAATTAAAAAGTGAAGGTAACTGTACATTTTGCAGGTGGGGTATTTCTGAAACTAAAATGTCATGTATCTTTTTAGATCTGACAATTCCAGTTAAAATATTAGGAATATTTCTCAAAATTGTATAGCATGTTAGAACCCTGCTTAATGGTATATTTATTTACTGGGCATGAGTGATATTTCATGACACAGTTTAACTGCCTGTGAAAACCTTGAAGCTCAAAAAAAGAAAATCTAATTTTTTTTTTAACTGTACTCACTAAAGATGCACAATGTTAGGACAAAACATCTTAACTTTCCTGTACAAGATTTTTGGTTACAAAAGTACTGCAGCATTAATTATGAGGGTTCTCACTTAGTGCTGGCAGCTGGCTAAACAACCGAGTACTTAAAATTTTAGGTCACCTACTTTTTGATCAAAATGTTTGTAATATGTTTAATAAACCTGAATACATAACACTCATTTGCTAAATCGCCTACTTCTAGAACCTAATGTCTACTTTAAAACTTCATGAGAACACCGAATCACTGTACCTTTTTTCACCCTTTTATGAATGAAATAAGGATTGCTCTTCAGATTAAATATTGTTCTTAATAAAATCCCCTTCAAAATAAGTACTATTAATTTTGTAGTTATGATCAGGCTGAAGCAATTTGCTTACTCATAAACAAGCAAAAATTATGGTAAAAGCCGACGTTTTGGCATCATCTTGACGCCATTATCAAGACTAACTTACAAATTAAGCAGGATGTAAAATATACATGTATCGGTTTTAGCTTCAAATATTGGCAAAGGAACAAAAAACCTAAACAACAGAAACAGACCAAGACTCCTCAAAGTGTCACAAGATTAACAGTGCTAAGATTAACAATGTAATCCAGCCTGTTTCCATCAGCCGTCAATTAAGGACGGTGCCTACTATTGTTACTGCGCATACGTTCTGCACATCGCGAGATACTCAGGTTTCCTATGGGTGGTGCCTACTAATACAGGGATATTTTTGCGCAGTTTAAAACTATACGGAAAAAGCAGAACTTACCAAATGCCTTTGGTATCTCAAAAGAAAATTGGGGGTTACCATGCATTTTTCAGAGAAAATTAAGCTTGAATTTAGGAAAAAATCCCATACATTGCTTTATATTTTGGCGCTTTTTAGAGATATTGTTGCTTTATTATCTCTGAAAAATGCGTGGTTACCCCCAATTTTCTTTTTGGATTCCAATAGGCCTTGCTAAGATCTGCTTTTCTCGCATAGTCATAAACCGCACCAAAATACTTTGGCATTAGTAGGCACCGTCCTTAAATAGAGATCTAAGCGTGCAAGAAGCCAAGCCCGCTATTGTTAACTAACAATGTCTATTAGGTTAAAAATCATTCTCTGGTTAAAATTTTTAAAAACATGACCTTTCGGCTATCAGTCTATAGCCTTTAACGAACGAAAATATGTAGCGCGTAAACGGAAATATATACAGAAAGGGTGCTAAAATTTGAGAATAAAAAAAAGTGTGATTAAAGCTAAAAGGTAAAAATGGAAATGAGGACTAATTACAATAAAATGGAGTATTGCCTAGGCAATGTGTAGTTTATCAGTTTTAATGTAACCTGTGTGATGCAGGGTATGTTGGTTATGCGCCGATCAAATCGAAACTTCAAATCCCCCCCCCGGCAAACCCCGGGCATTTGACCATTTTCTGTACCCGGGAGTGGGGAATTTGACGGGTAAGGCCTTCCCGGGGGTGGGGAATTTGACCTTGCCTGGGTGGGGTGGGGAAAATTGAACCGGAAGTGTCAGGTTTCAAATCGCTTTTTTTGGGGGGGCGCCGAAGTCGCTAACAGCTATAAACACGTGTTTGGACGAGATGGAAGAGTTTAACCCTTTCACTGCGGGCCATTGTTTTTACCCCTGTGCGGACCAGCCTTGTCGCGATAATTTTCATCACTTTCGCCGTCAAATTCATTGCCAAAAATGCCTTACGGGTCAGCAGAATCGTTCCAAAACCTCTCTAGAACATCGTCAGCTGTGTATCCACTCATTGCTCGTAAGTTTCAAGAGAAAAAAGGATGAAGTAATCACAAAATTCACCCAAAAACCACGTGGAAAATCCAAGATGGCGGATAATTTGCAGTTGACGAGAAAAACAAATCTTGTAGGTTTTTTCGGTCATGTATCTGTCACCAAATGTACCAGTCTTTACCAGGCCCTCATAAGTTTATTCATATGTGGTTGATTCTTTTTTCTATGTGCGGTATTATTCATACAAGCACTGTAACTTAGGACGTACTGAGTACGTCCTCATAGCGTATGAGTAAACTGATACAGGACGTACTCAGTATGTCCTTGTAACAGTGAAAGGGTTAAAGGAAGAGATACAGCATTACAAAAAAACCTTACAAATAAAGGTCTTCAAAAGTGAGAGTGCTTAAATATTAATTATTTTTAAAGATTGTATATAAACGATGTAGATTTTTTATACAATGAGTCAAGCTGCAGCTTTGTCCCGCAGTGAATAGTGAAAGAAATAAACACTGTCGAATGAAAAACCGCTTTGGCTTTAAATGGTAGAATATCCTGCCGCGCGAGCAACATTCTACGTAGCCGGCTAACTAATTTTAAAATATGTATTTCTAGTTCTTTAGACGATGTAGTTTTTTGTGCAATGAGTAAAGCTGCGCCTTTCTCCCGCATTTGTGTCTGCAGAGGTTTTTAGAATAGCCAGAAAACACTTAACTGCAGTGAACAGTTAACAAAAAAAAAACATTGTCGAGTGAAAAACCGTCGCTTTGGCTTAAACTGCAGAATACCCTGCCACTTGAACAGTCTACGTAGCCGGCCTACTCATTTTAAATATGTTATTAAGTATCCCTCATTAAACAACCTTTGCTGTGTTTCGGAGTTAGAACAGCTTACACTTGCTGATTGACATTGTCCGACTTAACAAATTCAATTTCCAATCATTAGTTTCAATGTTAAAGTTGTCAGAGTTGTGGTTTTTGTAGTAACTCTTGACAGGAGCCGACAACGATTGTTCTTTAGGAGGGGCATTTGACAGACAAATCCGCCCGAGGGGGCGGGAATATGAACGATCCAATCTTCAAAAGTTCAAATGGCCGGGGTTTGCCCGGGGAGCGGGGGGGGATGTTGAAGTTTCAAGTTGATTGGCGCATAATACACTTGAGGCCACCTGCATGAACGTGTTGATGGACACAAACAGAAATAGTCATCAATATATAAGCATTACTTCAACAAACACAATGCCACCATGCCTACGTGTTTTTTGGAAGAGATTTGCGTGATTCCGAAATGCAACAACAAATTTGATCGCGTCATCTAAGAGATGTTATTTATTCACTAGTTTCAGCCAACTTTGAATGTGCAAACTGACTCTATAAGCAGTGAAGTGTTTGCTTAAAGATTTTTTCTGTTGTTTAGGGTTTTTTGCTCTTATGCTAATTTTTGACACTCAAACCAATATATTTTACATCCCTCATAATTTGTAAGTTAGTCTTGATAATGGCATCATGATGATGCTGAAGCATCAGCTTCTTACTAATAATTTTTGCTTATTTTTAGTTTATCTGAGTATTACCCTTCATGTTAATTTTATTATTAAAATCTTCTCATACCATTATGGGACAACAACTCACCATTCATGTATAAAGCGCACTGGGCACCCTCAGGATTGCAAATCAGAATTGCACTGGAATAACCCAGGGAACAATAAATGAATTTATAATTTCAAGTAAGTTGCATCCATGGTTTTGACAAGCAATGCAAATGGTATAATAGATGAAGCTTGTCTTGTCACCCAATAAATAGTGTCCATTTTAAAATAAGGATCAATTTCATCGGGTGATCCTGATTTGCGCATCATTTGATAGGAATATGGTTCAATGTAGGCTTGCAGAACAACTTGGCCTGCCTTGGTATCACCAGTGTCACTGTCTGTATATTTCAATTTAGGAGAGTCCAAATCAGCACAGATGATAGAGGGTGTCATCTTGATAAGAGGCCTGGATCCTTCTTGACTTGAGTCATCAGGTCGGTTTTCAGTAAATCTGGACTCTAGTGATTTTGTTACCTCCCCTGGGCTTAAGGACAAAAATGCCAAATTCCAAGTTGATGATACAACACTGCTTTCAGGTGAAAGACATGCAGATACAAGTTGAAAACGACACCATCCAGTCGGTAATGAGTACATTTGGGGCGGATCACCACTCTTGCATAATGGCGTATCAACATCAACACAGCAATCTTCACAATAACATGGATTTAATGCATCAATCTCAAAAAATCGCGAGGGAATATTTAAGTGAGCAAGGAATCTAACACAGCTTTCTTGATACTCACAACTAGCTTTGAATGTGTCGCTTGAAACACTGTTTTGCTTGATCGGTGAGCTACTGGTGAGTGATTTTTTCCGTGGAATTTTCTTTTCTTTGCAAGGAAGCTTTTGAGTACACTCCTCTCCGACATGCTTCATACAACGGCTGTGAACATCAAGGCCACATCCTTCACACTTCATGCCTTGATCTCTAATCCCCCACAAGAACCGTCCACAGAACGTACACCATTTGAAATGCTTGTAGCTATGTGGTTTGAATACGTGGGGAAAAGAATTTGCCTTTTTCTTCTCATCTTTTGGCACATGACCATCGACGTCTTTAATCACGCGACACATTCTCAGCACATCCACAACAAGATCAGTAATCGACGTGTATTTTTCAGATTTATCCTCATTGATAAAGTACCTCTCATTTTCGTATTTTAATCTGTAATGAAAAATATGACCACCGTAGCTTAATGACAGGCTATAATCACCTGGAGAACTATTACTTTCTCTTACTAAGTATCGTCCGTTGACTGGGCCATTTGCCGAGAGTAACTCCTCCGCTTTCTCTCGTGGAATTCGTCCATGAAACTCTTCTTGAAAGAAGGAAGGTCTTGATGGCACGTTTGTCATACACGCCAGGCGAATTGGCTCTGGAGCAGCGTTCTGTTGTAAAGCCAATAGCATATCACTTTGCCATCCTTTAGCCTGATCAGCAAGTTTCTGAGCTTCGACGTCGGCGTAAGGATTAGTAGGCTCCATTTCTTACGACGTAAGCTTGTTTGCTATTCCCTGGCTTGTTTGACGTCTTGAAAGTGTTTCGACCCTCGAGCTCACTGGTGTTTTTAAGACTCCTCCAAGACACAAGGTACTCCAAGACTAACAAGCTGATGTCTGATGATTTAACTTGTCTGTAACACGGCCAAAAAGAATCCTTGTGTTGTACCATAAAGATATTATTGGCTAACTCTGAAATCTAAGAAGAAATAAACCCAACAAATACAAGTCCGTTGTGGGATTTCCGAGTCACTCCGCCAATTCAAGTCGTGTGATGCAACTTGCACTTCTCTTGCTATTTTATAGTTTGGGTGAGTTGTTAAAGGCTCAGTCCTTTTTGGAACGTATTGTGTATCACACTTCCGCAATTTTAGAGTAAAGTATTTGAGGGCTACGTGCACGTTACTTGTGAAGCTTGAACATTTCACTTCTCAAACCCTGTGGCGTGACGTCACACTACGATAGCCAATGATGAAAAACGGCTCAGCGACCAACCTCGTTCCCAAGGTGATGAGGAGTGGGACTAGCACAAGGGTTCTTTTCACGCATTTCCTGTGCAATAACTTGCAATGGCTGCCAGAAAGTGTCTTTTTACAAACCGCAATTCTAGCTTTCTTCGCCTTTTTTTTTTCAGCTATTAGTAGTATGTAGTAAAGGTTTTTCTAAAAATACTTTTGGCCCACAACTTTACTGTCGACTTCCGATAATTCGAACCTTCAAGGGAAATTTAGGTTCGAATTATCGGGAGTTCGAGTTATCGAGGGTAAAATTATATAGAAAATGACTGGAAGGAAAGGAAAATTGGTTCGAGTTAGCGGGAGGTTCGAGTTAGCGAGGGTTCGAGTTATCGGGAGTCGACTGTACATGTTTTTGTCTGTATGCAAAATACTCAATCTTCTGCGTCCAAGACGAAAAAAAGTTAAGTAAAAAACCACTGAAAACCAGGACCACTGCACCGTGACAAAATAAAAGTACTGGATCCTTTAATCTTTAATATTTTCTTTAATTAGCATAATTGCCATTAGCAAAGCTAATCCGGCGATGGAGCGGCCAGCGGACACACAATAGGTTAAATTATACATGCAGAACATACAAAGAACTAAGAAGTGGGGGGGGGACAGGGGGGCGGGAGCCCGGGAGAATAGGGGGCGGGAGGGGTACGGGAGACGGGAGAGGAAAGGGCGGGAGGCGGGAGTTCTAAGAGGACGGGAAGCGGGAGAGCAATACAAAGCAGTGAATTTCTTTACTTATTAATGCGTTAGAATACTATCAAAAAAAGAACCGAACAATGTTTTACAATGTTATTTGTCCTCCATTTAGCGTCCTCCGAGGCTTTACACAATATTTTATATCCAAGGGCACACAAAAATTCGTGCTCAGGCGATAAACAGGGTTGCTTCCGGTGAAATTGTAAACCCTTTCATTGTGTTACGTCATAGCTCATGAAATGTCAAGCGTGGCATGTAAACACATGTGTGAGTGCCGCGCAAGTTGTTAGTAATCTCAAAAGAGGTGAGCATACGCGTCTTGTAAATTTAGTATCAGAGATATAAAAAAAAAATTCAATGTCGTCAAAGACCATTTTAGTAGTTCTTAGTATCTTTCAGTACGGTAGTGAGAAATCTGGGGCATGGACGACCTTCTTGGGAGTTAGCTCCCAATGACCGCCAATCGGACCGTACTAAAGATTTTGCTGCATGGTGTATGGGAATTTGCGAATAGAATGCTGTTTCAGTGAGCACGTGGAGAGTGTGGAGTGGTTCGTTTCACGACGCTTTTTTCGTTTTGGACAAGGCAAAATCGATTCCTATCACAATAGGCAGCCAAACAGCACGGGAAGCAACCAGGAACGACTTTATAGAAAAAAGGTGTAGGATTAGGAGTAGCAGGAGATCAGTGCCGCCTCCTTGGCACATTGATGAAGACTTCTTTTTGATGAACAGTTTGCCTAATTTCGAACGCTTTTTTGCATTTAATGCAGTAATTCTTTCCTCAGAGCAGTAGCAACGAGCTTAGAATTCACCACCAGTAACCCAGAGATTTAAAACTTGGATTGAAAGCAGGTCCTAAAGTTTCATTTTACCTTTTCCCGAACTAAAAGCAATTTTTTTCACGCAGTTTTAGGGAGTAAGGATATCGAGAAAGATATCAAGATTATAATTAGTGTATCAAGTAAATGCGATGGATCCGCAATACAGCGCCAAGAATTAGGCAGACGTACTGAACTCTAACTGGGGCGTTTGGCTGCCAGCTCGCCATGTCCCTATTTGAATTACATGATCCCAACAAATGAATAATTAAGAAGTGCAACAACTACTACACTGCACGATGGACTAAGACTGTTGACACTGAAAGAATGGTTAAACCGTCAAACAAAACGAACATGTTAGTCAAAAATTAAATACAAACAGCGGTGATAAAGATAATAAACTTGCGCATTTTAGCTTGACGTGGAATATGAAACGTCAAGTTACATAAAATGCGCAAGTTTATTATGTTTATCACCGCTGTTTGTATTTTATTTCTGATCAAGCTACGATGGCTCAAGAGCAAAAGTCTTTATGTTAGTCAAAATTTCATTAACTCAGAGTACAAAACCTATCAATAATGTTAACGTTAATCAAAATAAATAAAGTAAAAAAATGAAAAATGAACGGCCTACGACGAATGGTACGTCCTGGTACAGCTCTATGACTAATACGGGTTTTAAAGCCTTCTAATTTACTAAGGGACGGGAGAAACGCGAAAAAGGGCGGGAGGCGGGAGGCAAAGGTACGGGAGGCGGGAGGTTCTGACCCCCCTGTCCCCCCCCCACTAAGAAATTCTGAGTAGGAGCCAGACTTGACGATGTCAGGTGGTAATGCATTCCATGCTGGGATTGATCTTACATAAAATGAGTGTTTGTAAGCGTCAACTGAAGAGAACGGTAGACTTTCTTAAAGTCATGACTCGCCCTTGTACGGCTGTACGCGGGCACAGAGGTAAGCTCGTGGGGGAGGGAGATGTTAACGTGACCTCTATGTATTTGATAAAACATACCGATATCACATATGCTACGTCTTAATTGCAGTGAGGGCCAATTTAAGTCCGTGAGCATAGATGATACACTACTATAACGGCTATAATCGTTGTTAACAAACCGCGCTGCGCGGCGCTGTACATACTCAAAGCAGTCAATCCCTTTTTTGGTGTGTGGAGACCAGGCAACAGTGGCGTATTCAACAATCGGGCGCACTAAGGATAGATAGCAATGTTCTTTAACAGATCCGTCGCACGATGAAAGGTTCCTCTGAAGGATCCCTAGGACTCTCATGGCCTTCTTTTTGGCTTCAACACACTACATTTGCCAGCTCAGCGTACATGTTATGTAGACACCGAGATACTTTTGATAGCAAGCACCGACAAGCTGCACATTACAAAGGGAGTAGCTAAACTTAAAAGGAGATTTCTTTAAAGTAACTGACATAACAAAACATTTTGTAGGAGCAAATTTCATCTGCCATGTTCACGCCCACGTATCTAGTTGATCGAGGTCTCGCTGGAGAGCTAGGTGATCTTCGGTGGAATTTATCCGTCGGACGATAAAGTACACAATCGTCGGCAAAGAGCTTTATGCCAGATGCAATATTGTGGGGTAGGTCGTTTATAAACATCAAAAAAAGGATAGGGCCCAAGACTGTACCTTAAGGCACCCCGGATACCACTGGAGACCACGTAGAATTAAAACCGTTAACCACGACGCGTTGACTGCGCCCAGTTAAAAAGCCACGGAGCCAGGTGTAAGACTTGTTACGGATTCCGTATAATCCTGTAGTGAAGGATCCAATCAACGAAAAAATTGTAGGACAAGTAATCTAAAAAAGAGCAAGGCTGATTTCACGATCGGGGAAGTATATTTTCCAATATTTTGAAAAGCACGACCTTTCTCCTTCAGGGTACGTATGTTTGCGCAAAAAATTTGGTTAAATTTGTGAAAACGGTGTTGAATGCCTGCACTTCCCGCTAATCGTGACCGAATAGTGTTCCGAGTTCTCTTTTGCAAAAGCTCCAAATTACTCCAACCTTAATTTTACATATATATTGAAGACCGATAATTTAGTTATAACATGATATAAACAACATAGCTGGGTATAAGGGCATTACCCCCAATCGTAGGGGTCTCTCAGTCAAAATTCCGAGCCCGCGATTCCTGTATATCAGTAGGTCGTAACAGTGTCCAATCCAGGAGGGAGGGGTCAACTTCGGCTTTTCACAATCGGATTGCTTGTCCGGATGATGCAGGCCATCGTGACGTCACCTCCTGTAAAACCCGGGAAGTTTGAATGATTGATAAACTACAACCTCGCCAATTTTTTGCCTTGGTCCAATCCAATCTCGTACCCAGAGTCCTCAGGCTCTTTGGCCAGCGGTTGGTCGCCGGGAGAGACTCTCTACGATGAAGGTACTTCATATATGGTAATTCAGTTATGTCCTCAGTTTTTATTTTTGGTTATAATGTACCCAAACTCTTTTTGAAATCATTATGTCCCCAAATTTTATTTTTGGTTACTGTGTCCCCCTTGTCACTCTCTTACATTATTCATTCTGTTACTCTGTTACCTGTTACCTTGTAACTCTGTTACCTTGCTACTCTGTTACCTTGTAACTCTGTTACGTTTTTACTCTGTAACCTTGTTACTCTGCTACTGTTTTACCTTGTTACTCTGTTTGACTTTTGCTCACTCACCTTGCTACCTTGTAACTCTGTTACCTTGTTACTCTGCTACTGTGTTACCTTGTTACTCTGTTACCTTATAACCCTGTTTGGCTTTTTGCTCACTTACCTTACTACCTTGTTACTCTGTTACCTTGTTACTCTGTTACCTTGTTACCTTGTTACTCTGTTACCTTGTTACTCTGTTACTCTGTTACCTTGTTATCTTGTTACTCTGTTACCTTCTTATCTTGTTACTCTGTTACCTTGTTACCTTGTTACTCTGTTTAATGTTGTTACTCTGTTACCTTGTTACTCTGCTAATGTGCTTTTTGCTCACTTACCTTGCTACCTTGTTACTCTGTTACCTTGTTACTCTGTTACCTTGTTATCTTGTTACTCTGTTACCTTGTTACTCTGTTACTCTGTTACCTTGTTATCTTGTTACTCTGTTACCTTCTTATCTTGTTACTCTGTTATCTTGTTACTCTGTTACTCTGTTACCTTGTTACCTTGTTACCCTGTTACTCTGTTACTTTGTTACTCTGTTACCTTGTTATCTTGTTACTCTGTTACCTTGTTACTCTGTTACTCTGTTACCTTGTTGCTCACTTACCTTGCTACCTTGTAACTCTGTTACCATGTTACTCTGTTACCCTGTTACTTTGTTACCTTGTTACTCTGTTACCTTGTTACTTTGCTACCTTGTCACTCTGTTACCCCGTGGGGAGGGGGTACTTGGGTTCAGTTTTGCTGGGTATGTGCCGCTTGCCTCTCAGAGCCCCTGCCCCATTATAGTCTATTTTGTGGCCAGTTAAAGACCCCATCTTAGTCACTTTTGGGCAAATGTAATTTTCGCGATCCCGAATAATCAAGTCACTTTCTATTTATGTAGACTTTCTCAAAGTCGCTCGCTTGCTTCTCTTTGAATGGACCTGGCGCGAGCGACTTTTATCACTTGCAGCGCGCCAAATTTACAGGAGGAATTTTCCTCCTGTAGCATTATCCAATCAGAACCAGCGATATGAAAGTACACGTCAATCAAGCCAGATCATAACCAAGCTGTTCGAACATACAACACTAGCTCTTCGATAGCGATTGTTATTTCGGTCTACGACCAAGAACTTCTAAATTCCTCGCACTGATTACACGTTCATTTAACGACGCAATTCGTGTATGGGTTGCAAAAAGCAAAGTACAGAGATGTCCGCGAACATCAGCGCAAAGTAATCGAAAGTCACTGTTGTGGAAAGGACGTGTTTTTATCGGCGCCTACAGGATGATCGGGAAAAAAGCTTGACCTTTGAGGTGGCCCCATTCGTTTTCGATTTTCTACATCACGGCGAAAGAAAAGATGTTATGTCCGTTTGCTTGGTTCCGGTTAAACGGACATCAACATCAAGAGGCGATCGATCGGTATTTTGTGGCTTATACTGACCGAGTTTATATATGCTGCATTTTTAATGAGTGTTTTGATAATAACTAGATAAGCTTCAACCTTGTTCGGTATATAGCAAGCATTTTTCGGCCGTTAACTTGTTCGGTTGTTATAAACCGATACGGATTCGGCCGTTATCCCAAACGAGTTAACGGCCGAATTTCGTTCGGTATATAATAGGAAACCCATTAGAGCCGATACATTTTATGTTGTTTTCCAGGTTTTCCCGTCAAGACAGCACTCTGCATGTCATGCTGTGTAGTGCTTTCATTTTAAAATTTATTATTGCAGTAGCAGCGCTAGCAGTAGCCGGTATTATTATTATTATTACTCGCACATTCGAAGTAAAGCATTTTAAAAATCTTCGCGAAGCGAATCGACATAATTTCTGCAGTCATCAAAATGTAAACAAAATCTTCGCATGAACAGTGTGTAGTACGATACTGTCGTTTCGCGGGGCTGATAAAGAAAATGACTTGTCCTTTCACTGTTCAAATGCGTTGTCAACGTTTGAAAAATGTTTTGCAAATGCGTTGGCCCAATTTTTAAATGATTTTCAACGTATTTTGGTTTCGTTCGGAAACATTCCCAATGTTTTGAAACGCATGGGGAAAGTTTTCCAATGCAATTGTCGGCGTTTCCAAAGATGCGTTGAAATGACTGAAATGTCAAGAATGCATTGAGTTGACAGTTTGAACTTCGCACCCTGAAAAGTTCGCGCCAAAATGACGTCACTTGATTCGATTTCCAGCAAGGGAAACAAGTCGAGCTCTAGCTCGCTCGCGCTCCGCGCTCGCTCTCTCGAGCTCTGACGATCGCGCTTCGCGCTCTCTAAGCTCGACTTGTAAGCAAGTCTACTATTTATGCAACCGGTGGTTATGTGCTATTAATTGTGTAACTGGTTAATATTGAAGTTGTGGTTTACAATAACGGAAAGTAATGCGAGGTGGTTGTTACATTTAATAAACAACAACTTTCTGAACTTTTTAACCAAGACCATTTCATGCGAATCCCTACTTAATAAAATTTTGTTACCCCAAAATCCGAAAATGTGCGACCCCATTCTAGTAACTCTACCCACCCCCCCATCCCCCGATCTGTTACTCTGTTACCTCATGTTGAAACGCAGACCATGCAGACTGCAGACTGCATACGGGGCAGACTGTGCAGACCGTGCAGACTGAGTGTATTTTTTTTCACCTGTACCCTAATTTTTCTTGTGATTTTCTCATTTTTCAGCAATGACCATTACAGGTACACATATTAATGTGTTTCGAGGTTTTTTCGAAGGGCTGAAAATGGCATAAGTTGGGTATAATTGGAAAGGCACTGTGGCTCCCGTGTTGATTGATCGGCATATACGCATGATTGCTGTCACTGGTTCATTTATTCCAACTGTATGCTTCGCAGATTTATAAAACTATCCTTGCTAATGGAATAGTTTGAGTCACGAACATCGCGTTACGCTGTTTCCCTTGTGTTACGCTTCTTAGGGTCTTGCGGAAAGTCCATTACAAGAAGGTTTAAAAAGCTTCTCAATGACCTCTTTTCAGTCTGCCATCGTGCTGACTGTCAAACAAAGCACGATTGCTTCACCAGGAACTCACCAATTTCCACCGTTTTAAATGTCGAGTGCTTCTTAGAAGTTATTCTTTCGATTCGCCGCTTCAAAATGGTGAAATTTTCGTTTGAAAACGGCACACTTGAGTCCACAACGTGTTAACATAATCGCGCCAAATTTAATCCGCTTTAGATAAATAAATCAAATGATGCTTTGACGTCATACATAGGGTCGCCTCCCTCGCGATATAAGCGACAAAAAAGGATTTTGATTAACCTGCTTTTGTTGAAGACAAACAGAACAATACATCCCGAGTAGGAGAGGGGAGAGTTTAATTAAGAAGATGCTCGGCTAATGGCATTAACACGGAATGCTTAATGTTGCCCCAATAATTCCCCATTGTATGTTTCGCAGATATTTAAAAACTATCCTCCCTTGGCAATTGAAATAATTGTCTGAATGGTTTTAATCAGATATATTGCGTGATACTTATCGTTGTGTTATTAGGAATCATACCAGCAATAACTCTGCAATAACGTCATGACCCCGCTGAACTGGTCTGGCCTCCTCTAGCTCCAATCCTTCGCGTTGATTATTCCATCTGTTTTTGAAAGCGGAATTTCTTCGCTGTGAACTCTCCCAATTTCCACCGTTTCAACTGTCGAGTACTACCTAGAAGTTATTATTTCGATTTACCGCTTGAAAAAGGTTTGTTTTCTCTCTGAAAACGGCAGATCAGAGTCTTAAATTCATGCATGTGGCCGCTATTAAACAAAAACAACTTTTCGAAATGATGACTTGCTTTGACGTCACACAGGTAGAGATAAGTGGGTCCCCTCCCTCGTGATATACGCGCCGATAATAGATTTTGATTGAGCTGTTTTTGTTCAAGACAATCAGAACAATAAATCCCTTCTGGGAGAGGGCAGAATTTAATCAAGGTTTAATGAATAAATCAAATAATGATTTGACGTCATACAGGAAGGGATGAATGGGTCCCCTCTCTCGTGATATGTGCCCGAATAATAGATTTTGATTGGCCTGCTTTTGTTGAAGACAATCAGAACAATTCATCCCCACTAGGGGAGGACATATTTTAATGCATAAATTAATTTGGCGATTTGTGACTACGACGAAGAAAAAAACAAGATGCCTATACTGGCATTTACGCGCGATGCTGTGCCTGATTCATTTATTCCAACTGTATGCTTCGCAGATTGATAAAACTATCCTTGCTAATGAAATAGTTTCAGTCACGAAGATCGCGTTATGTTTTTTCCCTTGTGTTACGTTACTTAGAAACTTACCGGAAATTGCGGTATTTCCATTACGATAGCGTAAGCTTCTCAATGACCTCTTTAGTCTCCCATCGTGGCCCTAAGACTGTCAAACAAAGCACGATTCCCTCGCCAGGAACTCTCCAATTTCCACTGTTTTAGATGTCGAGTGCTTCTTAGAAAATATTCTTTCGATTTACCGCTTCAAAATGGCTAAATTTCCGTTTGAAAACGGCACACCTGAGTCCACAACATGTTAACAATATGGCGTCAAAATTTAATCCGCTTTTAATGAATAAATCAAATGATGCTTTGACCTCACACAGGTAGGGGGTGAGTGGGTCCCCTCCCTCGCGATATACACGACAAGAATGGATTTTGATTGGCCTGCTTTTGTTGACGACAATCAGAACAATACCTTCCGACTAGGAGACGGGAGAGTTTAATAAATAAATTAATGTGCAGATTTGTAGTTACTACGAAGAAAAAAACAAACAAAATGCCTATACTGGCATTTACGCGAGATGCTGTGGCTGAATCATTTATTCCAACTGTATGCTTTGCAGATTGATAAAACTATACTTTCTAGTAGAATAGTTTGAGTCACGAAGAGCGCGTTACGTTGTTTCCCTTGTGTTACACTTCTTAGGATTTCACCGGAAATTTGGGAAATTCCATTACGGTAACTTAAGCTTATCAATGACCTTTCATCGTGCTATAAAACTGTCAAACAAAGGACGATTCCTTCGCCAGTAACTCACCGATTTCCATTGTGTTAAATGTCGAGTGCTTCTTAGAAAATATTCTTTCGATTTACCGCTTCAAAACGGTTAGTTTTCCGTTTGAAAACGGCACACTTGAGTCCACAACTTAATAACAATATGGCAGCCACAAATTTAATCCGGAACTTAAATAAACCAAATGATGCTTTGACGTCACACATGTAGGGGTGAGTGGGTCCCACGCCTCGCGATATACGCGACAAGAATGGATTTTGATTGGCCTGCTTCTGTTGAAGACAATCAGAACAATACTTGCCGAGTAGGAGAGGAGAGAGTTTAATGAATAAATTAATGTGCAGATTTGAAGCTTCTTCCAAGAAAAAAAAAACAAGATGCCTATACTGGCATGTACGCGAGATGCTAGATGCAGATATTTAAAACCTATCCTCCCTTGGCAATTGAAATAATTGTCTGTGTTGCGGTTTTTGTTGATTAACACTTTTGGATCTAGTTTTTATTTTCCGTATCTTTATCCGTGTTAATTGTGTCGTGCACCTTCATTCCATCCTGAAAAGTTTTCGCACCATATGTTAATTTAGTCGTACATAACATTTTCTACACTTTCATTTTATCACTCACCCACCTAAATCCAGCAATTGGTAAGTTTTTTTCAGTCGTCTTGTTTTTGGTTTCAGTTTTCATTTTCGCGTTTATTCTTTGTATAGTCGTTCTTAGTTGTTTTCCTGTTACTTTTTCTGTTAGGTATTTTACTAAACCCCTTGGTTGGAGTGAATAAATTGCGGATTGAAACCTGTGAGTCTCTTCGTGGCCCTCGCCACTTCATCGCAAAATACCAATTGAAGATTATGGACGGTATCGAAGCTGATGATGCAAGTACCATCCGAGCGAGTTCCAGGAGTAGAATGCCTAATTCGCTGCAGGACCAGGAAGGAGGTGTGCGCGAAAAGATGAACAGTCTAAAACGGTCTGTAGGTGGCTATGTCGCCACAATGTCTAAAGTGTGTGCTCAAATTGATCATTTACTTGCGGACTTTTCTAACTTGGTGCAAGTGCGGAATCTGCAAGCCACTTTGTCTGATGCATTTAGAAATTATGGAGACAACATCGCGCGGACCAAAGCTCTTCTCAGTGAGGGCAGCGTGGAACTTCACGAAATCCAGGGTGTTTACGAGGTTCAAGAGGTCAGAAAACGTCTCTATGATGATAGGATCGAACATTTCGCGATCGAAGCTGCTTCATATTTTAATAAACAAGTGTCAGAAGAATTACCCCGTCTCAACACTTCATCGCCTCGAGGATCGGTGAAATAGCAGAGCAGTCGAACTTCCCAGGTCCAAGTTAAGTGCAGCGAGCTGGAGA
Source organism: Pavona decussata (assembly GCF_977016875.1). Classification (NCBI taxonomy): domain Eukaryota; kingdom Metazoa; phylum Cnidaria; class Anthozoa; order Scleractinia; family Agariciidae; genus Pavona; species Pavona decussata. Next base: position 137,452 of record NW_028145599.1, read on the forward strand.
CTTCGCGAAGCAAAAATCGCGGCAGAAAAAGCGGCTTTAATCGAGAAACAAACCGAGCAGAAACGATCGAGAACAATGGCAATGAAAGTTAAGTTATTGGAACTTGAAATGAAGCAAAAGCAATTCGAATTTCAACACCAACTGGAATTAGCGAAGGTCGACGCCGAAAAGGAGGCAGACGAAGCTAGGGAAAGGACAGAGATGGCGGATTTGGATTTGAAGTTAGCAGAGCGCGAGTTTTCTTGTTTGCAGTTTGAGGAAAATCCACCTGAGCGCCATAGTTTTAACAGGAATATTGACATTGACGGAAACTTTACAAGCGTAACCGACGCTGTTCCACAAGTTGTCTTCTCTCAAGCTGTTTCCACGAAATTAGGGTCCATCGCGCAGGATGGCACGCATCCTGTTCTATCCACACGTAGCGCTATGTACCCCACCTGGTCCACATCATTTCACGCGTCTCCATCCACGTGCTCCGTCTCATCCACGAGAGTTTCGACCTCCCAAGTCACGTCTTCGCGTGTCTCTGTTCTTCCCGACACGTCCTCGCGTGGATCAACGTTACCTGCGCCCACTTCACTTTTTCCTGAGTTTTCAGCCACGTCCTTTCAAGCCCCTACAGTTCCAGTGGTGTCCTCACGTGTTTCCACGTTGCCTACGTACTCTACTCGTGTTCCCGCTTTTCCATTTATGCTTACGTGTGCCTCTGCAGTTCCCGTGGTGTCCTCGAGCGTCTCCTCGTTACTTGCGTACTCTACGCGTCTTACAGATTTTCCACCCATGCCTACGTGAGATTCCTTGTGAGCCTCTGCAGTTTCTGTGGTGTCCTCACGCGTCTCCTCGTTACCTGCGTACCCCACGTGTGTTCCTGATTTTCCACCGATGCCTACGCGTGCTTCTGTGGTTCCTGTTAAGTCTGCCTCAACGTTGCCGTCCTCGTATATTCCCGAGTCTCCACGCGCTAGCTCGTGTGTTCCTGCTATGTACCCGGGTGTCTCCCTGTTTTCCTCCCAGCCGCCCTACAATGCAGGTCCGATATTCACACATGCAGCTCAAGCCTATGGTCCAGTTAGCCTGCCTTATCACGCAACTTCAGGACACCTTCCACCTTCTCTTCAGCCAATGGGTGAAAGCTTCCTTGCAACTATTGCTACCACAATAGAAAGAATTAGTGCCGATCAAGGTCTACCTCCACTCCAGGTGCTTAAGTTTGATGACTGCCATGAGAGATATCCACTATTCAGACAGAGGTTTCACCAGATGGTAGAATCGAAGGCATTGGATGAACAGACTAAGATGGCTCGCCTGTTGCAGTTTCTCGAGGGCCCTGCTCTTAGAGCTGTGCAAAGGTACGTGGCCTTGCCAGGAGGTTTAACCAAGGCGTTAGAAGTCCTGCAAAGTCGTTTTGGTCAACCATTTAAGATCGTAAGAGCTTGCGTCGACACTCTGACTAAAGGTCCCCCCATCGCACCTCAAGATAAGAGATGGTCTCCAACGCTATGCAGATATGGCACAAGTCATGTATGATACCCTCGGATCTATGAACTGTTTAGGAGAAATGAACTCTGACAATCTCGAGAAAGTGATACTAAGGTTGCCCGAATAGCTCCAAGACAAGTTTCGAGAACATTTGAAGAAGCTTCAACGCCAAGGAAGAATTATCCCCACATTCAAAGACATTGTTGAGTTCCTGAATGACCGAGCTGATTTGGCTAATCATCCGTTTTTCACAACTTCTTCTAAGGTGAAGTGACACAAACGAAATGAAGATCGAGACAAGTCTCACCTGCGTCACCTTACCACTCTTACCACAAGTACCTCTAGGGAGGCCAGCAGACTTGCGATCAATAAAGACACTAAAGCCAGCAACTGCCCCTTGTGTGTCCAGTGCCACCCACTCTATCGCTGCGGGGTATTCAAGTCTAAATCCGTCGAGGAGAGGAGGGCCTTAGTCAATAGAAAACAGATTTGCTTCAACTGCATCAACTCCACGGAACACACAGCCAGTTCGTGCAAGTCGCCAATGCGTTGTAAGGTACCTAGTTGTGGAAGGTCTCATCACACTTTGCTTCACCTGTCAGGTCCATCCCGAGAAAACGCTGATCATCACACTAATAACACTGAAGTCACAGTCATCCCAACCATGCCTACTGACCTGTCAAGCGACCAACTGATGCTCCGTGGCTGAATCCTCCGAGATTTACCTGCAGATCATGCCCCTCAAGATCATCGCTAACGATGGACGACATACAACCACTTACGGCTTGATCGACTCCGGCTCTGACGTCACCATGATTGACCCATCTCTCGTCGATCAGCTTGGTATTCAAGGCGAAGTGGGGCAACTCCTCCTTTCCACAGTAAGCCAAAGAGACAAACAGGAGAATGGAGCAAAGGTTGACTTCAAAATAGCGCCCGTTGATGATCAACACTCACACCAGATTACTGTGCGCAATGCATGGTCTGTACGAGACCTAACCATCCCACTTAAGCATGTAACAGCTCGCAAGAAGATGGAGCAATGGTCGCATTTGTGTCAAGTTCCTTTTCCCGAAGTAGAAAGAAAGAAGGTTTCTATCCTTATTGGAACGAACATCCAGGAAGCCTTTATTCCGTTGGAAGTTAGGAAAGGAAGACCTAATGAGCCCTTCGCGATACGATCCTTTGGCTGGAGTATCCTTGGCGGTTCCGGCAGTGTAGGCGGTAGGCGTCAGTTCAACCTGCATCATGCTTCTTCTGAAGATGTTTCTCTCAATCGACAGATGGAAGAATTCTGGCGAATTGAGTTCCACGGAACCGTGAAAGAAGCCTTTGGGCTAATGTCTGTTGAGGATCGAAAGGCGCTGAAGATAATAGAGAACAGAATCTCTAAGGTTGACGGCCATTACCAGATGGGCCTTCTCTTGAGGCAGGAAGTATTCTACCTTCCATTTAACAGAGCCTTGGCAGAAGGTCGTCTTCAAGCTCTGAAAAGGAGATTTAATCGGGATCCTGGCCTAGAGGAAAAGTACCGTTCCGTCGTAGATGACTACGTTACTAAAGGATACGCAAGACAGCTAAACGAAGAAGAGGCCTCTAAGAGATCCAAGATCACTTGGTACTTACCACACCACCCGGTGCTGAACGTTAACAAGCCCAACAAAGTACGCGTGGTGTTTGATGCTGCCGCTAAATTTGATGACACTTCCCTGAACGATCGGTTGTACCATGGCCCAGATCTCACAAATAATCTGGTTGGCGTACTTATTCGCTTTCGAGAAGAAGAAACTGCGTTCACAGCTGACGTAGGGGCGATGTTCCATCAAGTCACAGTTCCTCCAGAGGATGCAGACGCCCTAAGGTTCTTGTGGTGGAATGCTTCTTCAAATCTCCCCCCTAAGGAATATCAGATGCTTGCCCAAATATTTGGAGCAACTAGATCCCCTTGCTGTGCCAACAAGGCACTTCGACAGACGGCAGACGATAATAAAGGCCGGTATAGCCCTGAAGACATCAAGACTGTACACAGAAATTTCTACGTTGATGATGTACTGAAATCTGCGCCGACAACAGAAAAGGCGATTTGGCTTGCAGACCAGCTGACCAGGCTACTGAGTGAGGGCGGCTTTCACCTAACGAAGTTCACAAGCAATAGTAGGCTGGTGTTAAAGGCCCTCCCACAAGAGAAACGAGCTAATCCTTCTATCAACCTCGACCTCAACCAACTTCCTATCAGCCGCGCACTTGGATTTCACTGGGATGCAGCTTCGGATACCTTGCAATTCAAGGTTGTTCCCGCGAACAAGCCTCCAACTAAACGTGGCATTCTTTCGATTGTTAGTTCCCTATTTGATCCACTTGGTTTTTTGGGCCCGTTTCTCCTCCCAGTCAAAGTCATTCTTCAAGAACTATGGAGAATGGACGTCCAGTGGGATGACCCTATTCCAGAGCCTTTACTAACACAGTGGAATGGATGGGTAGAGTCTCTGCCTCTTGTCGCGAACATCAAGATTCCGCGATGCTTCAAATCATTTTCTCCCACCCGAGTCATCACCGATGTCCAATGCACTATTTTTCTGACGCATCCAACTAAAGGTACGCTGCAGTTGGCTACTTAAGGATCGTTGGTGATACGGGAAAGGTCCATCGCGCCTTTGTTATGGGAAAGACCTGCAATTCCCCGCTGAAACAGTGGTCCATACCGCGTTTAGAGTTACAGTCAGCATTGGTAGCTACACGCTTGCATCTACTGATACGCGACGAACTTGACATACCCCTTCAAGGTGTTAAATTCTGGACAGATTCTTTGACGACCTTGCAGTACATTACAAACGAGAAGAGGCGATTCAAGCCATTCGTCGCTAATCGAGTGAACGAAATTCATGAAGCCTCGAATCCTCAGCAATGGCGGCATGTGCCAACATCACTGAACCCAGCTGACGATGGTTCCAGAGGAATGAAGCTACATGATCTTGACCCAAACTGCCGCTGGCTCTCTGGCCCAAGTTTTCTCCTGAAGCCCGAAGAACATTGGCCGGTTAGAAGGATTGGCAATATTCCAGAAGACGACAGTGAAGTTCAAGTTGAAAGAACCGTCATGGTGATTGACCGTGGACCAACACTGGACTTGCTTCTGCGTCGCTATTCATCTTGGCCTCGCCTCTTAACTCTTGTCCCCTGGTTGTTACGTTTTGTTAACCATGTTCAGAATAAAGGAACTTCTACTGCGAGAGGTGGAATATCCCTTTCAGAGATACGGTGCTCTTCCAAGCACGCCGGTCGAGAGCACGTACTTTCCTTCATACGACAACATTTCTGGATTATTCAAGCAAGGTCACTCGTGCGCCATGTTCTACGAAGATGCATCGATTGTCGCAAGCGAAATGAAGTCCCCATGGCTCAGTTGATGGCCGACCTGCCAAAGTGGCTCCCCGGCGGGGAATCGAACCCCAGTCTCCCGCGTGACAGGCGGGGATACTTACCACTATACGTCTCACTTCCTATGATCGGCCCTTCACCTACACAGGAGTCGACTTCTTTGGCCCATTCTACGTGAAGCGTGGTCGGAGTTCAGGAAAGGTGTACGGCTGCCTCTTTACCTGCCTTACCAATTGCGCCGTGCATATAGAAGACGTGAGTTCATTAGAGACTGATGCCTTTATTCAAGCCCTCCGCAGATTCATCTCGAATCGTGGGTGTCGCAAAGAAATCTGGAGTGATAACGGGACAGCGAACCACCTTTTGCTGCAACAGAAAAATCTCGCTCTGCCCCCAGGTCTGTTTGTTCGGGAACATCTTTACAGAAGAAAACAATGGAGGAGAGCCCAATTCCTTGCTGACTGCTTCTGGAAACGGTCGCTAAGAGAATACGTTCCAGCCTTACAGCAACGTCAAAAATGGGCTCGCGAAAAAGGAAACTTGAAGGTCAATGATCTTGTAATGCTTGTAGATGAAAATTCCTCTCGTGGAAGATGGCTCCTTGGCAGAGTTATGAAGATCTTTCCTGGCCACGACCAACGCGTCCGAGTTGGAGAAGTCAAAACGAAGAATTCAACCCTCGTGAGGCCGATTTCAAAACTTGTATTGCTGGAAGAAGAAGATTAGTAACTTTGACATTTGCCCACAATTATTCTCAGAATCCTCTTTGGACAGTTTGAATACGCTAGTTCTAAGAACTTTCAGTGACCGATTAATTGATTCGCTTTCATTGCTGAATTTCCGCAAATTCAGCGAAGCCCCCCAGGATGTTGCGGTTTTTGTTAATTAACACTTTTCGATCTAGTTTTTATTTTCCGTATCTTTATCCGTGTTAATTGTGTCGTGCACCTTCATTCCATCCTGAACAATTTTCGCACCATATGTTAATTTAGTCGTATATAACATTTTCTACACTTTCATTTTATCACTCACCCACCTAAATCCAGCAATTGGTAAGTTTTTTTCAGTCGTCTTGTTTTTGGTTTCAGTTGTCATTTTCGCGTTTATTCTTTGTATAGTCGTTCTTAGTTGTTTTCCTGTTACTTTTTCTGTTAGGTATTTTACTAAACACCTTGATTGGAGTGAATAAATTGCGGATTGAAACCTGTGAGTCTCTTCGTGGCCCTCGCCACTTCAGTCTGAATGGTTTTATTCAGATATATTGCGTGATACGTATCGTTGTGTTACTAGGAATCATACCAGAAATAACTCTGCAATAACGTCATGACCCCGCTGAACTGGTCTGGTCTCCTCTAGCTCCAATCCTTCGCGTTGATTATTCCATCTGTTTTTGAAAGCGGAATTTCTTCGCTGTGAACTCTCCCATTTTCTACCGTTTCAATTGTTGACTACTACCTAGAAGTTATTATTTCGATTTACCGCTTGAAAAAGGTTTGTTTTCTCTCTGAAAACGGCAGATTGAACGGCCGCCATTGAACAAAAACAACTTTTCGAAATGATGACTTGCTTTGACGTCACACAGGTAGAGATAAGTGGGTCCCCTCCCTCGTGATATACGCGCCGGTAATAGATTTTGATTGAGCTGTTTTTGTTCAAGACAATCAGAACAATAAATCCCTTCTGAGAGAGGGCAAAATTTAATCAAGGTTTGATGAATAAATCAAACAATGATTTGACGTCACACAGGAAGGAATGAGTGGGTCCCCTCTCTCGTGATATGTGCCCGAATAATAGATTTTGATTGGCCTGCTTTTGTTGAAGGCAATCAAAACAATACATCCCTACTAGGGGAGGACATATTTTAATGCATAAATTAATTTGGCGATTTGAGACTACGACGAAGCAAAAAACAAGATGCCTATACTGGCATTTACGCGAGATGCTGTGGCTGATTCATTTATTCCAACTGTATGCTTCGCGGATTGATAAAACTATCCTTGCTTGTGGAATAGTTTGAGTCACGAATATCGCGTTACGTTGTTTCCCTTGTGTTACGCTACTCAGGGTTTCACCGGAAATAGGGGTATTTCCATTGCGATAACGTAAGCTTTTCAATGACCCCTTTTTAGTCTGCCATCGTGGTCTACGACTGTCAAACAAAGCACGATTCCTTCGCCAGGAACTCTCCAATTTCCACCGTTTTAAATGTCGAGTGCTTCTTAGAAGTTATTCTTTTGATTTACCGTTTCAAAATGGTGAAATTTCCGTTTGAAAACTGCACACTTGAGTCCACAGCATGTTTAACAATATGGCGTACAAATTTAATCCGGCTTTTATAAATAAACCAAATGATGCGTTGACGTCACACAGGTAGGGAGTGAATCGATCCCATCCCTCGCCATATACGCGACAAGAATGAATTTTGATTGGCCTGCTTTTGTTGAGGACAATCAGAACAATACATCCTGACTAGGAGAGGGGAGGGATTAATGAATAAATTAATGTGCAGATTTGTAGCTACTAGGAAGAAACAAAAAATGCGACCCGTTTTTAGACACGGTATGCCCTTCAGGGCATCCCACGTAACAAGATGCCCATACTGGCATTTACGCGAGATGCATTTATTCCAACTGTATGCTTCGCAGATTTATATAAAAACTATCCTTGCTAATGGAATAGTTTGAGTCACGACGATCGCGTTACGTTGTTTCCCTTGTGTTACGCTATTCAGGGTCTGGGTTTCACCGGAATTTTCGGAAATTTTATTACGATAACGTAAGCTTCTCAATGACCTCTTTTCAGTCTCCCATCGTGGTCTAAGACCGTCAAACAAAGCACGATTCCTTCGCCAGGAACTCTCCAATTTCCACCGTCTTAAATGTCGAGTGCGCCTAAGAGGTTATTCTTTTCATTTACCTTTTCAAAATGGTGGAATTTCCCTTTGAAAACGGCACACTTGAGTCCACAACATGTTAACAATATGGCACCACAAATTTAATCCGAGATTAATGAATAAATCAAATGATGCTTTGACGTCACACAGGTAGGAGTGAGTGGGTCCCCTCCCTCGCGATATAAGTGACAAGAATGGATTTTGATTGGCCTGCTTTTGTCAAAGACAATCAGAACATTACATCCCGAGTAGGAGAGGGGAGAGTTTAATGAATAAATTAATGTACCGATTTGTGGCTACGACGAAGAGAAAAAAAAAAAAAGAAAGCGACCCGTTTTTAGACACGGTATGCCCCTTCAGGGCATCCCGCGTAATAAATTAATGTACAGATTTGTAGCTACTACGAAGACAAAAAATCGACCCGTTTTTAGACACGGTATGCCCCTCAGGGGTTCCCGCGTAAAAAGCGTCTAGATTTCCTTTCAAGAACCTTTGTAAATTTTGTTCCTTGCATCGTGTTGTTGCTGATGTGACTTGATACATTTTTTTAAATTTTTTTTTATTTATTTATTTATTTTTTTTATTGAGTGCTCAAACAAATTACAACACGCTTGTTAAGAAATACTACTTGTTAAGGTTGATACTTTTTATAATACAGTGCTAAAAAAAAAAAATACGAAACTACTTACAATGCGATATTACTAACAAAACGAAACGATACCTACGCTACTAAGAACAATACTAACACTACGATACAATACAATTACTTACAAATTAATGAATTTAATTTAGTTGCTTACAAATGGATAGTATATGCCTTTGCACAGCTAGACTCTAAACATTAATTGTTTAAAAAAGTTGGACCATTTTTTATTAAAAGAGAGTAGTTTATTGGTCATAATCGCAATGTATTTTTCTAATTCAATTTTTTCGTTAACGAGGGTGACAAAATCTGTGAACTGGGGTCTTTTGTCATCTTGTACTGCATTAATGTAAAGAAAGTATTTTCCAATTATGATCAGGTGATTTAGGGTTAAACCGGACGATGTGAATTTTAAAACCCCATATATAATTTCGTTTTGCTCTAATGCAATGTTTCCTCTACATGTAGCGTTGAACCACTTTGTAAATTTATTCCAAAAGGATTTAGCAATTGGACATTCCACAGATAAATGGAGTGGTGTCTAATCAATATCATGGCAATAAGGACAATCGGGTCGCTGTTTCTTTCTCATCTTGTACAGAATTTTGTTTGTATACAGGATATTATGAACTATTTTATATTGAAACATGGATAATTTTACCTCATTTGTGACACTAAAAGGAAGTAAGTAGATTTTTTGTCTTTCTTGAAAGAAAAAACCGCGTTCAATGAGTCTTCTCTCCGCAGTTGGAGGAGGGAAGTGCTGGTGATTGAGTAAAGTATTGTAAATTGTTTTGCATGTGATTTTTTCGATTGCAAGTGGTACGTATTCAGTTGACGGTGGAAGACATTCCTGCTTTAGCATAGTTTTCCATTCCTGTGGTATTGCAGATAGAAGGCTATAATACTGCAGAAAGTTACTCTTGACGTTGTATTTCTGCATGAAGGTTGAAAAAGTCATCAAGGTTTTACCTTCGTTGTCGAAAAGACACGAAAGATTTTCAATACCTATTTTTTTCCAAACAGGGAAAAAAACAGATAACTTGTTTACTCGAATAAACTGGTTGTTCCATATTGTTTGATTTAACACATCTCCTTTTGTTTTCGGGTTAGTGCTATTAATTTGCTGCCAGTGGGAAATTATATCTCGATAGAATTTTGGTAAGTTTTCATCCAAGGGTAGATATTGAATGTTATAGTTACACCGGAAAAGAAGGTTGCCGCCAACATTGGAAAGTAAGGATAGTGGGATAAATTTCCATGGTCTTTTATCATTAGCGCACAAGCGCTTTACCCAGACTATCTTTAACGCTTTATCAAATAACGTAAAATCTAACATATTAAGTCCTCCCTCCTTCTTATTTTTGATTATAGTCGTTTTTTTTAGTTTTGGATTCTTGTACTTCCATATGTAATCGAATATTATGTTATTAACTTCATCGGTAAACCCTTTTGGAGTGTCTAAAACGCTGCAGATAAAAGTTAGTTTGGATATTGCCAACGTTTTGACTATATTTACTCTTCCATATATAGAAATGTCTCGAGACGACCAAATGTTCAGTGTCTTTTTAAGTTTAGGCAGCTTTTCAAAGAAGTTTTTTTTGTTGGCAAGTTCTTCATCATATGACAGATATACACCCAAAACGTAGACCGGCTCATCACTTAATTTTAGATTTAGAATGGAATCCTTTCTCTGACGCAATGATCCCAGCCAAAGTATTTCTGATTTAGATTGATTTATTCGATTCGAAGACCAGAACAGTTTTCAAATTGTTGCAGCAGATCAAAGAGCTTGTGTGCAGACTGAAAATCTTTAACAAAAACAGTTGTGTCATCGGCGTACTGGGTTATTTTTATAGATTTATTTGGATCAATTTGAATACCTTCTATTTCCTTTGAGCGTTTAATTGCATTGCTTAAAATTTCTACACCAATAACAAACAAGATCCCTGAGAGTGGGCAACCCTGCCTGACACCTCTGCTTATATTAAAATGTTTGGTGGCAAACCCATTGTTCAAAACACAACTTGATATGTTATTATACAAGACTGTGATCCATTGTCGTAATTGAGGACCAAAGTTAAAAACTTCAAGGCATTTTTGAAGGTAGCACCATTCAATAGAATCGAAAGCTTTTTCAAAATCAAGAAAGACCGCTATGCCTGGAATGTTTTTCTTTTTAGTAAAGGACATCATGTCTGTTATGATTCTGATGCTCTCACCTATATCTCTTCCCTTTACGTATCCCGTTTGATTCGGGCTAATGATCGTGGGTAACACTTTTTCCAGGCGTAAAGCTAAAGCCTTTGTGACAATTTTGTAATCGTTGTTCAATAAAGAGATTGGTCTCCAATTTTTGAGATATTTTTTGTCTTTGTCTTTCTTTGGTATTAACGATATAATACCGCGTTTTTGTGAGATTGACATGTCACCATTTTCAAAAGCATAGTTAAAGCTATCAACCATGGTTTGACCAATGTCATTCCAGAAGTACCGGTAAAATTCTATAGTAAAGCCGTCGGACCCAGGTGTTTTGTTGTTCTTGAATTGTTTCAGCGAACTGGTACATTCCGCAAGGGTAAGCATCCCTTCGCAGGTGTCCGCTTCCTCCTGTTTGAGAGTATTCAGGCCGTCAAAAAGGTGCTCGAGATTGTCAGATTCCGGACAGACATTTTTAGTTTGATAAATTTCTTTGAAAAAACGTTCCTCCTCTTCTAAAATTTGTTTAGGCTCGTGAACTATGTTACCGTCTTCTTTTGTTAACGAGGTTATGTGTTTCTTCTTGTGGTTTATTTTTTCCAGGTTGTAGAAATATTTATTGTTCTTTTCACCGAACTCGTACCATTGTGCTTTACTACGTGTCATCGCTCCTCGGGTTTTTCTAGAGGCAATTTTTGCTAGTTCTTTTTTGACTCGATCCATTTCAGCTTTCGTTGCTTCGCTAAATTTTGATCTTATCTTTTCCTGTAATTGGTTGAATCTCCTAAGCAAATCTTTTTCTTCATTTCGTTTTTGTTTAGCTTTATTTTTAGCGAAAACTATTGTTGATGCTCTGATTTCCATTTTGATCATTTCCCAAAATAAGCCTTTGTCACTGAGGCTGCAATATTTGGAGATGAACTTTGGTAATTGTTTTGCTATCATCTCCGTATAACACTTATCGGTTAATAATGAATTATTAAATTTCCAGAAACCGGGGCCACGCTCTGTTTCATTACTTTCTAGGGACATTGACAGAGTTATAGCAGAGTGATCGGAAAAAATATTTGGCACAATTTTAGCGTTTTGGATTGCTGATTCCATACTTTTTGATATAAAAAGGTAATCTAATCTACAATATATCTTCATGGATGAATTGTTCCACGTGAATGCTTGTTCATTTGGATGTTTGTTTGTGACTTGATACATGCATGTGAAAGAATTTGGTTGTCTAGCACGTGGCCAAAATCTTGCCGGTGTTTTCAGCGTTGCAATTCCTTTCTACGTTCGAACGACGACTTCTGTCAGTGTTTATAGCGTTAGTAGAAGCTTTAAGTCTTGCCGTGCAAAAGATGCTATTTTTGCTTTATCCAAGCGAAAGTACTGAATATAGAAATGCGTCAAGCGTTGCGGTACTCAGTACGTAGACTCGCAGTGTTTACGTTTGTTCCGGGTAATCGATCTTATCGCTCACACCACAGGTAACCAAAGCGTATGTGACACAGGGTACCACGCAAGCGTGATTTAAGAGTTTGTATGGCTTTAAAATTAAATCGAAATTTAGGTAACAATATTCCCACAAAACCCACAAAAATATAATAAAGTCTGAAAAAGCTTACCCAGTGTGTTTTGCTGTGTTTTCAAGGCTTCTCACTGCTTCCAAACGCTGTGCGGTTTGACTCGAAGCAGCTGGTCCACGTGCATCACTGTATTATGTTAATAGAAGGTAGGAAACTACAAGTCAAATTTAAATAAAATTTGGCCCGTCATTTGAGGAGAGCACTTCGAAAACCTCGCTAAAATTTGCTTGAAACTTAAGCACTCGCTTAACTGTCTCTCCATATGGCAAGAAGGATGATGTGCAGTCCCTCCTGGGCAGATAATTTTCGGCGAAGTTTATTTATTGAGACACAGGCCTTCGTTGAAAACAAAGTTCGTTTCAAATTGGGTGCCATTTTTGCCGCCGACCGAGCCGTGTCCCTGGAAGGTTGGTACAAACTCACGGTCAAACCTAGGCACGAGTACTTAAATGCGCCCCATTAGGGAAATCCACGGGAAGCTTTTGGCACCCAACAAACGACACACACCCCCTCTCGGCTAAGTGCAGTTCTGTACCAGCCAGCCGTGCCGTCCCGTGCCGTGCCGATAATGGGAACCTCGAAATAGAAAACAAAACAATGACCTCACACGTGCGTAAAAAATGTTGCCGTTCCCAGCAAAACAACAACTTGACCAAATTCAAGGTTTTTTTTGGAGAACGAGAATACAAAGACAAATTTTCAGTTTCTTTCAGCCAACTTGCGAATCGAAGTCAAATCATATGAAAAAACAACTAATAATACAAAAGTCAATTCATATAGATTCAACACAACATTTACAACACAAGATAGAAAAAATAAAGAAAGTTAAGGAAAGAAGATAAATGGCGAGAAAACCTGAAAGAAACCGTGAGAACAAGGCTTCCTCACTTAAAATTCTGGCCTGCACTGTAACAAAGGAAGCGGGAAACTAGCTAGTGAAAGTAATTACAAGAAAAATTAAGGTACAAGTAAAAAAATAATTCTCAGTCTGCACGGTCTGCACAGTCTGCACGGTCTGCGTTTCAACATGACCGCAAGGCTACCTTGTTACTCTGTTACCCAGTTGTTACTCTGTTACGTTATTACCTTGTTACTCTGTTACCTTGTTATTCCGTTACTCTGTTACTATGTTGCCTTTTTTCTCAGTTACCTTGCTACCTTGTAACTCTGTTACCTTGAAAATACAAAACTGAATGCAAGGCTGGCACTACGGCAAAGGGCAGATTTATTAGTGGCCAATATTTCGACTAATAGAATTAGTCTTCCTCAGGGCCAGAGCTATACTGAAGGAAAATATAATAACAGCTTCTTAAATTAAAGTTTGAAAAATACATGGAAAAACATGATTGGCTAACACATGATATGATGACAGCGTACTTGTAAATATGAGATAACAAAAATATACTAACGGCTCCTAAAATAAAATTTGAAAAAATACATGCAAAAAAATGATTGGCTAATACATGACATGAAGACATTAACAGGAAAAACGAACGCTGAACCTTGATTATACACTTCTATATTTTTGTTATCTCATATTTACAAGTACGCTGTCTTCATGTCATGTATTAGCCAATCATTTTTTTGCATGTATTTTTTCAAATTTTATTTTAGGAGCCGTTAGTATATTTTTGTTATCTCATATTTACAAGTACGCTGTCATCATATCATGTGTTAGCCAATCATGTTTTTCCATGTATTTTTCAAACTTTAATTTAAGAAGCTGTTATTATATTTTCCTTCAGTATAGCTCTGGCCCTGAGGAAGACTAATTCTATTAGTCGAAATATTGGCCACTAATAAATCTGCCCTTTGCCGTAGTGCCAGTCTTGCATTCAGTTTTGTATTTTCACGTTCAAGTGACGCCTGACACGAGGTCTTTCACAAGAGAGATCCGGAAAAATTACCAGCAAGTTAAATTCCTGCGTTGTGTGGACCTCTGCATTCAAAAGTTGACTGTTAACTTGTTACTCTGTTTCCTTGTTACCCTGTTACTTTGCTACTTGTTACCCTGTTACTCTGTTACCTTGTTACTCTGTTACCTTTTTGCCCTGTTACTCTGTTACCTTGTTACTTTTAGCCAGGCGGCCGTCCAGCCGTCCAAAGGACGGCCACTTCTCAGAAATGGGAGATTTTCGACGGCCTGTTTTGGGCGGCCATTTACGAACTTCTGTGCTTAACGTAACAAAACATTGTCTATAAATTAATAAAATTTAATATTTTTCTTCTATATTAACACTTTTTCTAGCGAGTTTCCTTTCTGTTTTGATCTCAACCGCGAAGAATATAAAATCCAAATGACGCACAATTTAGGCCTATAAGCAGTTCGACAGTTTAGACCTTATATTGGTTTATTAAACTGACTTACAGTTGTAATTGAGTAGATTTGTTTTCTTCGAAAAGGTCTTAGGCTTTGCACTACCAATTGTCTGAATGTAAATAATGACTACGCAACACATAAATTAAAGTTCTTTACTGAAAATAATAAAAGGTGTTGCATTTCTGAGAATTTGGGAGACTGGCACTTGTAGACCAGAATGCAGTTCGACCAACAAAGCCACGCATATCTATTCTTTCGTGTAAATCATGGCTTGACAACTTCAAATTTCAATCACTCTTCATAACAACTGGAGTTCCTGTCCCAAATATAATTCAATCTTAAACAAGGTAAGTTGAGAGAAGGATAGATTAGTAAAATTATCAAGGAAAAACAGCGGTTTAATAGGTAAATTGAAAGACGTTTACAGCTGTCAGAATCGCGGAAATCACGTCTAAGAGGCTTCAATTTTTCAAAATTTTCTGGGGGAGCATGCCCCCAGAACCCCCTAGCAGCATGGCGCCTGCGGCACCATGCTATGTGGGCCGAACATTTGGACTCCCACTTTAAAAATCCTGGCTAAAAGCCTGTCAGACTGTTACCCTGTTACTATGTTACCTTGTAACTCTGCTACCCTGTTACTCTGTTACCTTGTTACTCTGTTAAAAAATATTTAGCTCGAGGGCATGGCGCAATAGACCGAGAGCAAAATACTTTTTCCCCTTCCGCTGCGACCTGACTTAGTAAATAAGTGTTTTATCACATGATCAATTGAAGCTGTTTACAATTGATTTGGAGAATATGATTATGTTAACTGGGTATGAATTTTGAAAGAAGTTTAGCTTTAATGATGTTGCTTGTTATCACCCGACCCTGTTGTTTCAAGTCAAAATTTATGTTACTTGTTTACGACAAAATCGTCCAAAGAACACCTGCGAGGGCACTTTCAAACACATTTCATTGCGAAGAATTGTCAGTGTACAACTTCAGTTGGGATGTTATAAAATATAAAGCAGGAAGAGGAATTAAAAGTTATGGCCGGAAACAATTCACGATCAGCGGTTACAGCTTTGAACCAAACTGCTCCTTAGGACCCAAAACAACACGGGTATTACCCTCCCAAAAAATGAGCTTTTTTCCAGTCTATAGAAGCCCCCTTTGGTCGCCATAGACCTAATCTGGTACCTAGATCTCCCACGGTCAGGCGGAAGGGAGATCACGTGCCTGTCCATCATCCTTTGTCCACCGTGCTGAATGGCCGCTGTACACAGTGATTTGGGCATCCCCGAGTTTTGGGCACCCCCTTCCAATATGGCACCCCCCTCCCCCCCCCCATACCCAAAACAAAAGCGATTTGGTTATCCCCTCCAAAATGCGAGTAGAATTTCGCGGGAAAAACGGAAAATCTTGGAAAGATGGATTCCACAAATTATAGAAATGTTTTGCCAGGCCTATCCGCCCGGGTTTACTTAACAGGAAAAGTTAGTGTAACGGAAATTCTGGGGGGTGAGTAGGGGGGGGGGATGCTCAGCAGTTACCAAAACAAAAAATCCTGAACAAGAACGAGTTATTTATGAAAAAAAAAAACTAAATAAATAAATAAATAAATAAACAAATAAAATAAGCTGTTTTGGCAGTCCCGCTTTTAGCACCGATTCTCTTTTCTTTTTTCATTTGTTGCTTTATAAAATGTGATGAGATCATTCATCTTTGCCGGTAGTGGAAAGTGAAATCACAACGTTTGTTGGTCAGTTCTAACAATAATAGGGGGGGGGGGGGGGTTGCTGATATTTTAGTATTCTTTTGTTTACATTCAAATAAGCCCTACTAACCTCGTTCTTGATTTCGAAAATCAGAAGAAATATTTCAAATTGAACAAGGCTAGTGACGGCTAGTTTGAATCTGATCCACACCAAATAATACAATGTCCTCCACTTTTACACAGGGCTCAACTGTCTCAACTTAAGCACCTTTTGCACTTTCAGAACAGATGCCACTGTAGAGGCCTATGTATTGGTGGGCGAAGGAAAAACTTTGTTTTCTTTATTAATTCAGGAACCAAAACCCTCAGATTGAAGAAAACGAAGACCTGGTGGACTCTGATCCAGATAATGAAGAGCAGTAAAAGACATCGCTTCCCGAAGCTGTATGTCCTTCGGTTGGAAAAGAAAAAGGAAAAACAATGCAACTACGACGCAGATCTCAGCTTAAAGTAAATAATTTTATTTGCACGTTAGTTTTGAAGATGATCCTTTTCTTTTCTCGGCCCTATGGTTTTAATTTAATAAACCTTTCAATTTCGACAGAGAAAATATAAGTCTTCGGAATGGTTGATGCCTGAACGCCTAAAAACAAAGCGACAAATGGTAGTGGTGGCAGTGCTAGTTGAGGTCTAGCGGAAACTGTAGCGTCAGTGGCAGTAGTAGTGGCAGCGGTAGTGGTATTGTAGGTTGAAGGATAAGTAGTTAGTGATTCTGCAAGCTTGTTTAAATTCCACGGAATAAATAAAGCTGCCGGAGATGATTTATTTTTCTCGCCAAAAGGAGGGCGATTATTCTGATTGTTGGAGACTCAGACAACTTAGGTCTGGATTTTAAGAAACTGTACCTCCAACTGAGGGAATTAAACAGCCACCAGCCGTATTATTTGACGATACTTGTACATATACAACGTTGTTAAGCCGTAAAGTTAACCTGACTTTCAGTTTAGCTTGTTTAATCAAATGAAAATATTTTTTGGTGCCACACGACATTCCTTTGCAGGTCTGTGACGTCATCAAATACGTTTTATGAAATAAGGAGAGGTTATGCAGCAAAGTTTGTCAAGCAAAATTGGAGCATTGCGCATCTGCCTTTTAAGCCTGTATTTGAAGTAAAGAATAAAATTTTCGCAGGCGTCGCAACAGTATAAATTATACTAAATATACCATAATTTTCCCTCCCAAACCAGTGAAACGGAAGAAGAAGTAAAGTAAAAGCAAGTAAAAGCAATGATTGACGGGCTGGAAGAAAAAGGAGAGATGGAAACGATCATCAAGCAAGCTTGTGAATTGAGTGAAGAAGCGCACTCAGACTTTGGTCGGGGTGGTAAACGAGGTTTTCAGTCTTTCATAAACCTTATCAGAGAGAACGTAGAGGAAGATCAAAAGGGAGCAAGCTTCAAAATGCCTCAGAAGAAGTCTCAAGTGCCTTAAACGAGAGTTTACACGTCGTTTTCCAGTCCACTTGCGCTG
The DNA here is from genome assembly GCF_977016875.1 of Pavona decussata. NCBI lineage: Eukaryota > Metazoa > Cnidaria > Anthozoa > Scleractinia > Agariciidae > Pavona > Pavona decussata. The sequence continues at coordinate 155,173 of NW_028145599.1, forward strand.
GGACAGAAAGGCAGCTGCTGGCCCAACGGTCAAAACGATAGCCAATCATATGACTCACGTCACCGGTGAAATTTTGCGGCGCTACGCAAAGTGAATTTCTTATCTTGCAAATAATTATTATCTCAGTTTAAAGTTTCCCAAATTTAGCCTGAAAGTAGCTTGAGTAGCTGTAATGTATGAATGCATAAGACTTGATTTGCTAATCCCGGACGAATCCGATTGTTTCAAAAAATAGGCTGGTGTAGAAATGCTGAAATTTGCTGGAAATAACTGTTTTCAGCACTTTTCAGCACTTCTTCCTTGATGAAACAGTACTCTTTTTCAGTTTATGCTATAATAATGCGTCAAACAATTTCCCTATGATCATGCTAAACAAGTTCTTGACGCAAATTAACATAATAAAAGCACCTTTAATTTTAGCTTAAAGTTTTAGCAACTTGAAAACGAGCTCGGTAACCATCTTTTTTTCGTCGCATTGTAATTAGCATGTTAAAATACAAGTTTTTGCTAAGTTCGGAAACGCATGATGTTGTTTTCAGAGTTAGTTTAATTCTTCGAAAAAGTAAGGTGGCTCTGAAACCGCTCCTACAAGTGTTGAAAGTTGAATCTTGACATGCTGAGTACAATTCAATAGTAAAAAGTTAGGGTCAACAAGCTCATTTTTTTTTAGTTACAAGCACTTAAGGCTAAAGTTATGGATGTTTCTCCAACGTAATGACGTTGCTATGGTAACTTGTAACGTGAAGAAAGACCATCACTTGCTTACCAATTGATTGTAGCGTTAACTGAAAAAGAGTGGTAGTATTGATCCATTAGAGTAGAAGTGCTGAAGAAGAATGCTGGAAACTGTTACCAGTCACCTTAAATTCAAAAGAAATAAGAAGATGTTAAACAGAAGTTAAATGGTTAAATAACTGTGAGGTGTGAGGGTCTTTCCTATATTAAATCTTTCATCTGCAGCTCAAATGTATATTCAAGAAGATGCTACTTAAGACAATTACGTATGCTATGTTTTGCAGGGAAAGAAAGGTGCCATTGTAGTGCAGAGTTTACTCTTACGTCTTTAATCTTTCCGACCTTGAGCACATCTTTATTTATGTATGGCTCCCTTGGGTAGAGGATTTGTATTGGTTCATGTACTGACCTATCAAGCCACTATAAAATGGGCCCTAGATTCGTTACAATATTTCAGACAGCATAAAGGACAGCACTAAATAATTTTGTTATCTTAAAGACATAGGATCTGTAGATTTCTATCACTCACCGGAAATTTCATGTTTATACCATCCATTCTGCAGTATAAAGTTTGCAGATATTAGTTTACAACGAATTTTGAAAGTCTAATAAATCTGCGCAGAGCTGTTCATTGTTGTCTCTTAGTATCAAGCGTTATGGCTTCCTAGCAGTTGTTTCACTCTCTTCCTTTGTGTCAATAGTGTCCTAAAGTGATGATATCATAAAAACTAAATTTTTGAAATTATGGGATTTGTCAGGAGCCCATTAAGCTCCTGGATTTGTTCGTGTGATCGGAAAGAGCATGATAATTGTTTGGAACTGAGGCAAAATTAGAAGGATTTGTATGGAGTCATCGGGGCATAACAGGGCTATTATCTCGAGCCCAAATCGCAATAAGATGCTGATTTTATGGCAAGTAGGCATTGATCATAAGAACAAATCCCGTAATTTCAAAAATTCAAATATTTGTGACGTCACTTTTTAGGACTCTATTATGGTGTCCGAAGTTTGAAGTCGAAAGTCAGGAGTCGGGAAGCGTAGTGTGCGATGTCGATGTCGGAAGTCGGAAGTTATGGAAGTCGGAAGTCGGAAGTCGGAAGTGGGAAGTCGGAAGTCGGAAGTCGGAAGTCGGAAGTCGGAAGTCGGAAGTCGGAACTTGGAAGTCCGAAGTCCGAAGTCAGAAGTCCAGTCCCAATTCTCGCTCTCGACGGTACTGAAGATGCTTTGCGGCCAATCTCGTACCAGAAAGCCTGAGGACTCTGGGTACGATATTGCTTTGCGGCGGCCTCAAACACCAGTTGAAAAACAATGAATGAATGATCGACGAGCAAAACTTTACTTTATCAACGTGGCAAAATGAGGCTTTTGATTGGACGTCATTTAGGGCAGAGAAAATGCTTTCGTAACTCACATTTATTGTGCACTCATGGGCGAATTTATCCGGTGCTGGAAACAACCTACAAAAGGATGAGCTCGAGTACTTCTTTTCAATTGAATAGTGGTGGAGGAATTGCTTTTAGATCAGAGTTGAGAAGAAAAGCCAAAAGAGTTGTCGTTAAACTGGGATCAGCTGTTATCACAAGAGATGATGAGTGTGGAGTGGCTCTAGGAAGGCTTGCTTCTATCGTTGAACAAGTAAGTACAAGCTCATTCGTTATACACATGGCATTCTCGTATCGGTGTACGTGTCTTATCTACCTTATAACGCGGCCATCTTTAATAATTAACACGTGGGTCTGGAACAGCATTTTATAGTTAGCAAGCAAAAAGGTATATAATATGATTGGGCAGCTACCAATTTTTCAAATTGATCTAACATTAGTGTAAAAATTAATTAAGGGGAAGTGTCATGGGTTTTTGGGCTCTTTTGTTAAAAATGCTGAAATAAGACCTTCACTTAGCAGGACGTAACACATCGATCGAAATCGATCATCGGAAACCTAATCGATAAATCGATATAACTCGATAATAATCAATCGATTAAGCAAAGTAATCGATTAAAATCGATAATCACAGACGTTTGGCCATCAGAAATCTATCGATTTCTATCGATTTTGAGAAACTGTCCGAGGATACCGCGAGAAACAGCCGCTCATAATCTACCCAGGAAGGCAATTTGATCGAAACAATAGTGTCGTTATTTAAATTTAAATTTTCAATTTTGCTGGGTTCATTCATATATGGATGGAAGTTCTTTCGGCCTGGTTGTATGCCAAAGTCAACGTAGAGGCAATTGCTGATAACTCTCTTATTGAACTAACAAGATAACTCTGAACACAATCTTACTTCAGCTGACTAAATAGGCTGTTGTCTGTCGTCTGTAACCAGTCAAAATGTTAGACTGTTTTCAAAAGGTTCAATGCCGTTTTCAGCGTGTTCTCTTCGCCACGATAAGTTTCAGTACGTTTTTATCAGTTTTACATGAAGTTACTGTTGTTTTGTGACGAAATTGATAGTTATCTGTTGTAATTAAAGTTAAATTTGAAGTTGAATCACTGCTTCGCTTGGGCACTGATAAGCATGCTAACCAGTGTAGCAGTAGTCAATGTTCATGCACGTTCATGTTTTACACCATTTCACAGCGTCAAAAAGGTTCGGGAGAGACAAATAAAGCAGATAAACGATTACTAAAACAAAGTATAGCTCAGGTTTGATACAACTTATAACGTCTTGGAAGTCTCTCTTATCTGTCCATTTACACTTAGGCGAATGAAAAACAGTAGCTATAGCTTTCCGTCTCCGATATTATCGAACAAAATCGATACTAATTGAACCTTCATTAATGAAATCGATCAATATCGATAATCACAAATACAGTACCGCTCAAAAGTAAGTTACCACCCTCTCGCGAGACGCGATTCTCGTCTCGCGATACGAGATTCTCGTCTCGCGATACGAGATTCTCGTCTCGCGATACGAGACTCTCGTCTCGAGAGACGAGAAACTCGTCTCGCGAGAGGGTGAAAAAACTGTAAGTACATTTACTTAGGCTTGACTTTTCTCGCAAGAGTTTCGCGAGAATATCAAGTTGAGTGTCGGTGTTGTTGATACGGCAGGACGCCCTTGTCACGCAGCAAGCTGAATTATAGAGTTCGGTCGCAAGCTTATCGATCGTGAACCAGGTTGCAAACAAAATCGAGCTTGCTTTGTTAAGCGACTTGATCCAGGACTTAATGTGTTTGTATATACACTGTACTTTGTGATTTATTACAGAGCGATTCAACGATGTAAGCGAACGACGGCTGCAAAGATAAGCGAACTGATCAATCTGTCATTGCGCATTTATTCGGAGGTGGCACGTTGGGTTATCGGAGCTAATAAATTTGCAGAACCTAATAAAGCGTCTTCGTGTAGAAGAGATTGTAAATGCTGTGTATGTTATTATATCTTTTATTCTCTCAGGGATTTAGGAAAAAAAACAAACCCACAAACACATACACTTTATAGAGCTGGTGATGACCAGTTAAACTGTTGCGGCCTCTGTTGTACGTGCGCTAGAGATTATTTGCGTATTACATAGGCGTGAAACAAATATACGAAAACTTACATGTGATTTGCATTTAAAAAACCTATCTGTTACTTTTCAATAATGGGATGTGGCCAAGGGTTGTGGCTAAAATGTAAGTGTCAATCGAGCGACGACTTTGCGGGTTATTGCTAATCGTTAATAGGGATAAGTTTATAACATAAACATACGTGTAAAAGGCAATCAACATAACAAATCTTCGGAAAAAAAGCTTCTTTCCCCGAGGGCAAATGTTGTAATAAATATCTCCAAAGCCGCTTTGTTTTAGAAAAAATGTTCCTCGATTGGCTTCGCTAAATCATACGACCTGTAGCAAACTACGCTATCGATAAACAACACACCTCTCCTTTAGCCAGCGAACGCAGACGTATTTCCGTAAGCGCGGCGCGGTAACCTTTGGCCCGGTTCATACGTCGACCTTTACATGAGCCGAACCTAATACCTATTAAGGTCGACCCAAATAATTAAGTTCGGCAGTTGATTCAGACGTCGAACCTAACTGAAGTCGAACTTAATTAAAGCTAAAGTGAGAAAGTAGATTTTCGTGGTCAGCGGCTGTTGTTTGTACTCAACAAGATTTAAAATGGCGGGAAAGATGAATTCTGACATGGAAGAGCTTGCTTGATAAAATAATAAAGACAGGCCAAACACGGCTCCTACAGGTCGAGATAGGAAGAATATGACCTTCAAAGCTAATTTGCTCTTACGAGTACGTCTTTCAAAGATCTCTCTTTTCTGTACGAAAGTAAGGAAGGGTCGTTGTAGATCTCCCCTAGCAGAGGCTGATTTTCTATCAAGTGTCATTTACCAGGAGCCATAATCAGGGATGGAGACCGTAACAAGATGCCATTTTGACTTGTGGGCTTGTCCCCATGTGTTGTATCAAAAAATCTATTTTTAGAAAAAAATTGCGCCATACGCGCGTGCGCGCACGCGTGTAAACAGCCAGGATTTTTTTCTACCCGTTCAAAATGGCGTCCAAATTTTAAAATTCTGCCAGGGAATATCTCCTCAGTACTCACATTTAAGGAATTAGACCCTCACTAAGAAAAGGTAGCAATTGAAAGAAGACGGGAAAAGTTGGAATAAGCGGCCTATTGATCACATGACTCTCACAGTAAAGTCAAAAAGGCGCCAAAACGGTGGCGCTGCGTGCGTTGCTACTGTTGAATGAATGAAAAAAGCTTACACTCTACTGACATGTACTCAGACACGTAAGGACTTTTTTATCTTTAGTGAATTTTTTCTCAGCTGCTTTCCGTGTCACATATAAGGTAGTAGCCCCACGCATATTTGCGTGTATTCACGCGGGTTTATGACGTGAAGGGGGAGGGGGGGCAATTTTTTCTAAAGCTAGATTTTTTTGGTACAACACAAGGGGACGCGTGGACCCCACGCTTACGGTCTCCATCCCTGATTATGGCTCCTGTATTTACTCATCTGAATTGTTTTAGGTTAGACACAGAAGGGCGATATTTCATAACAAACCTCAAAATGTTTTTGCGGGTTTTTAGTTTGTTTTGTAGTGCCGACATTCTTTCGCGGAGGTTGACTTCTGAAAGAGTTTTATCTATAAGGTTATCGAGGTAATCTCTGATAGGTAATCTCTGTTTGAATAGAGTGATGTTTTCTTCAAATGTTGTTTTTGAAGATTTTGTTCTGAGAAGTCTTGAGTCTTCGCCTTTGATATAGCCTATATTGAAAGTTTCTGTCGGTTTGAAGTGCATGTGCACATCAAGAATAGATTCTTTTTTTTTAATCTTTCGCATCTCAGACAAGTATATTCAGTTGTTTCGAAACAAGAAGAGCAAGCACATTCCTCATTTCCCGCCATCTTGTTAAGAATGAATTCCTTTGCGCATGCCAAGTCGATGGAATGCACAGACCTCTGGGATAGATATAATTTATATAATTCATACGTAACGTATGCATTTGGTTCGGCACATGAAAAGTTCGACGTCTGAATCGAAGTCGAACTTTTGCCGTTCTATTCGACTGGCGCAGTCGAATAGAACGGCGGGTCGACCCAAATACAAATCTGTCGATCCTAACTGATTCATACGTCGATCTTTACATGCGCCGAACCAAATGATTAGGTTCGGCTCATGTAAAGATCGACGTATGAACCGGGCCTTTGACATCTTGGCGTTGTCGATATGCAAATTCGGTGCACGATAAACTGAAATCAATTCTGAACTAGAACTACGCATTTTACGCTAGCTCTTCAACAACGTTTCTGTTTTCGATTTTCTTTATACACAACTTTGTTTTTTCTTGGCAGAAAAAGCCTTTGCAACCGCAAAGAAGTTCGATTCAATAGCGGTTTGCAAAGCACGATACATGTACATGTATGCAAATTCGAACCGCAGTGAAATTGAAAAACATTGTAAGTGTCAGGGTTATTATTTCAAAAAACTGTTTAACAGATACAGGCACAGAACTTGACTTTAATAAGGCTGGGATTTTTTTATGTAGGAATTGTGTGTGCGGGAAAGTTTCAATTGCAAATCGATAGGTCGGCGAGCTCGCTAAAACGAAACCTTCGAAGTGCGGAAGAAATAAATCATCTCTTACACTGTGCGCGAATCGAAACCTTTGAACTGAATGAAGACAAAATTGTTTCGAATCACATAAGCTCTGATAATGCGAACTTACTTGTCGACGGAATCAACCACCGTTGGCACAGGCCGTTTTAAAAACGGCATACAGTGTAAATAAAAGCAACACAAGACAAGTGCGCGAGAAATTCAGTCATAAATTCTTCTCGCGAGAAACTCGGTAATATTCCAAAATTTCCGCTTCAGTGATTCTCGCGAGACGAGACTCTCGTATCGCGAGACGAGGCTCTCGTCTCTCGATACGAGATTCTCGTCTCGCGATACGAGATTCTCGTCTCGCGAGAAACGAGACGAGACTGGTAACTTACTTTTGAGCGGTACTGTAATCTGGGAATCGATTTTTATCGATTTCCGATATTAATCAATTAATTCATATAATATCGATTTGAATCGATTTTGATCAAGCATCGGATTTATCGATGTGTTACATCCTGCACTTAGCTACAAAATAATTCTAGAACAACTAGAGGAAAGAGATCAACTCAATTCTTAAAAGGAACAACTCGTGATCTGTTCTACCGCATTTTGGAAACAAAAATGCGTGAACTTGAAAAACGTTAGCCTAACATTTTTCAAGTTTCAATTTATTCCAACCTACCTTGTCTCTGGCCAGAGGCACTAATCAACCATTTTATTGCTCTGGGGAGATAATAATTTATAACAAAACAAGAAGCTGTTTCCAGCTTATACTCAGGCCATATTTGACTGTGTGGTGCGTAAAGCCTACAATCTTTTAACAGTGATAACCTCTAGCATCGCCAATTCCCCCAAATAGATAGCCTGCGAGCAAGCTCTCTTGGGGGTGGATCCTCTTTCCCCCTCCCACCCCCCACCCCCAAGAGAGCTTGCTCGCAGGCTACCAAATAGATAGATACAGAGATATAGTGAGGCAATAAGTAACCACCAGATAGAATTGCATTTCTTGCAGTCAGAATGAAATGCAGGGGAAAACGACATTTGTCATACGAATGCTTTTTATAATCCCTGGGCTTTAATCCTTGCGTTTTCACCTTTCTTTTAGAGACAGAAACCATTTGTATGGTCCTAATATGTATGTGAAGCCAGGTCAATGACAGATCGTAATTTTCGGTATGATCTAGACCGGGGTGGGGGGGGGGGTACTCCCTTATGTGACCTTAACTGGGACGTGCGGCCCGATAGGGTATGGTTTTCAGGGTGTTTTGTCTTGAACGAGGTATCTATTTCATCACTTTCAGTCTTAAACAGGGTATCCCTACAGTGTAGCTCAGAAATAAGCAAACCAAAATGTGCGCGTAAAACGCGTATAATTCGCGTATGCGTATATATGCATACGCGTATTGACATATACGCATACGCGTATATACTTATACGCGTATGTTTCATTAGTATGTATGAGCTAGCCTATTATTTCTTCTATTGTGGAAAGGTCATTGTTGATTTCAATGGGCATTTCAAAAAACACTGAAAAAATGGTGGTCAAGCTGCATGTTTGTCGATCGTCTTGTGCTTATTCTGGCTGTTTGTTGTTGACCGCTGTCGATCGAGTGTAATTTATATCAAGTGTATGAGTATCAATTTTTGCCCAAATTCCTCATTAAATAAAAAATGTTGCCAAAACGATAAGCCTCGTGTTGAGAGGGAACCACTTGATATTTTAATTGTCTTTTCTAAAGCACTCCATTTCTTTAGCTGCAATTCAGCTTGCGCTCGCGGCGGCATATTTTTTATAAACGTTGACTTGCCAAAAATAACGCATAATGTTCGGCGCATAATGTTTACAAATTTGTGATCTGCGCATCATAGAAACTTTGAAGAAAACACTTGGCTTTGAAGAAAGAGCACTTAACTGTTTGAATCAGCAAATTCTGCTAAAGAGAACCAGAGATATCGTTTTTTCAGTCCTTGTCGTGACGCTACAAAGACAAATAACATTTCACAATGGACTAACGCCGGCGCGTGCCGAACCAAAACTTTTCCTTGCAGAAAAATTAAATAAATGTGATAGGCGCGTCACAGGAAATTTCAAGAAAAATATTGCCAATGAAGGGAGAGCATTTTACCGTTTGAATCAGCGAATTCTGCCAAAGAGACCCGCAGATATCGTTTTTTCAGTCCTTACCGTGACGCTACAAAGACAACAACATTTCACAATGGACTCACGCGGAAGCGTGCTGAAAAACCAAAACTTTTCCTTGCAGAAGAATCAAATAAATCTGATCGGCGCGTCACGGAAACTTTGAAGGAAAATCTTGTCTATGAATGGAGAGCATTTTACCGTTTAAATCAGCGAATTCTGCCGAAGAGAACCGGAGATATCCTTTTTTGATAATATAATGCAAATTCATCCTGCCGCACCGACCACCGCTAACAATATGTAAACATCAACGAAAGATACATGTTATGATATATGTTAAGATACATGCTTGTTTAGACTGTTTAGCGCTGTTTCCACAGCTAGTGTAGACGAGCGAGTTAAAAATTATTTTCTTACCGAATACAGTTTAGTAAAAGAAAAATTAATCGACTGGTTGTCGAATCATCGCTTGTAAAGCGATAAGTTTCGAAATACGGCAGCAGAGCGTTCTTGACCTTCGAGTTTGTTCAGCCGGTAGTGACAAAGCGAACGCGAAGTTTGTTGTTAACGCTCGTCCAGCAAGTAACATTAATTCCATAAACTATTTTTTCTTTTCTCGAAGAATCAAATTGACAAAAAAAAGACCATGTTGGTAATAAGGTTTTTTATCGTTGAGTTTCCGAAGCGAGCAAGCTTCGAAATACGACACCTTATATTCGAGTTTGTCAAAGCGAGGTTCTAAACGCGTTCTATTATAGTCCTGTCGATCGTCATTATTCGAATTTCGTGTTGCGGGCTGTCGCTTTTACTTTACCGTTTCTTTTGTTGTGCAAAGGTATGGCAATGAATAACAAAAGCAGGACATACGTGTATGGCAACATACGCATACGCGTATAGCAGCATACGCATACGCGTATTACTTGCGTATGGTACGCAATTATGCCATGTTCGCTTATTTCTGAGCTGCACTGTACATGACCTAATGGCTTAAACAGATTGTGATTGCCAATGCATTAAAATACAGTAAGGAACTAGTCAGTAAAAATCAGTGATAAACTGTGTTTGCAAGGACCACCGTGACAAAATAAAAGTACCGGATCCTGTAGTGAAGGATCCAATCAGGAAAAAAATTGTAAAGCAAATAATCTAAAAAAAAAAAAGAGCAAGGAAGTATATACTTCCCTGACCGTGAAAAGAAACTAGTGTATTCTTATTTCATTCTAGTCTTAAACAGGGAGTGATTTTGGGTTAAATGTCTTAGAAAGGGCCTGAACATAGGGAAATCGGAAAATTGTGTTTAGGGTTTGAACGGCCCGGCCGCACCTCCCTACCCAAGCATCTGTTGAGTACCCCCCCCCCCCCCCCGGGATCTAGAATAACGTTACGCATCACGCGTACGTTTATATCCTTGTACGATTTTCAATGTTTCGCTGTTTATATTTTAAATGAAATTCAGGGGAAAGCATTTGTTATTCACCTTTCATTTAAAGACAGAAACTGTTTCTACATTGATTGTTTTTCTATTATAGTAAACGTGAGACATCTTTATCTATCTTGGCCCGCGAGGTCATAGACTGATTTAGTTGCCAAATTTTTGGTTAAACAAAACTAACCTTGAGGCCCTCAGGTTAGCCTAAAAAACACTCCGGTTAGCCTAAAGAGCACTCCAGTTAGCCTAAATAGCACTTAGATTTAGCTTAAATAGCTCCCCGGTTAGCTTAACCGTTAGCAAAAACCAGGTGAAAGGGTAACCAAGTGTTTAAGCCTTTTGCTGTATAAAACTGCACGAACACTAATAAAGATCAATTTCCGGTTTGCAGCCTGATAGAATGAAAGAAATGGTACAATTTTGGCCAGATCTCAGCTATCAGTTAATTATTTACGGATCTGAGTTAACTTTTGCTTCTCACATGTTTCTATTAATCTACAATTCATTTCGAGAGACGTATTTCTTGGATCTGAAATCTATTTTCGAATTCCCCACCCCCCTCCCCCCTCCCCCACAAAAAACAAACAACACATGAAAAATGAAAACGGTTCACGGATTTTCCCAAGCGAAAACACCTATTGCTTACCACTGCTCTCTGACGACCTCATGACTTCTACAAACAATTTAATTGTGAGGAGCTCCGAGTGATTTTCGTCAGCAGTTTATTCTCTATACAGTTATCGGCAAGTTCAGTAATTACAAATAAAATTTACTCTAAACTCAGACAAAGTTTAGACATCTCAACTAACAGTTTTCTTAACATTTCTTAGCTATCAGTTAAAAAACTGCCATTTCTCAGCTAACAGTTAAAATTTGGGCTAATTCTCAACTACGAGTTAACCCCATGTTTTCTAGGTTTGCAATGACTGTATTTACATCATAGCGTAGTGGAAGTTGCGTTAAGTGTTTAGAGCGGTTCAGAAAAGTGTTTTTCTCAAGTTCGCCGAAGAAGCTCACGTTTTTAATTTAGCCGCGTCTTGCTTGTTGTAAACAAATAAATCTTATAAAAGCTTCGCCCAGTTTTCTGATTTACTACAAGTAGTTTTCGCATAAACTGCGCTCGTGCATTTAATTCGCCTTTATCAAGGCTAGACAGCAGTTCATGCAATAAGTTAGTTTCTATATCTGTTTATTCTGTATTCTTCATTCTTGTAATTTTCAGTAGTAATATTTTAGTAGTGTCCTACAAGACTCTATTTAAACTAGCGTTCTATTAGATTAAATATGTGTATAAACTAACTAAGGATAGCTCTTGATTGCAGAAGAATGACATCATATTTCCCTGACAAAAACGTTTTGAGATTTAACAACCAAAGTTCTTAAACTGAAGGCAAAAATATAACAGGCAAAACCAATCTTGGAAAATCTTGAAGATTTAACATGTAACTGGAAAAAAAACCGGGACCAGAATCATATTGGCAAAGAAGTGTTTCTTTTTCTAAATAGTCTCATTTACGAAGAAATTGCATTGCCTCTTTGTGCGTGTGTGTTTTTTGTTGTTGTTGTTGTTTTTGTTTTGTTTTTTTGTTTTTTGTGGTTATCCTTTTCTTTTCATTTATCGCTTTTTTTTTCTTTTTACAATACAATTCATTTTTTTGCTCAGTTTTTTTTTAATTTTCACAAAATAACACTTCAATATAACAAGCGACAGGGGCACCCAACGGTTGTTTTTGGGGTTGTTCATGCCTCGCACGTCTGGCTCGCATATTGCGGTAAACACTCCTCACGGCCCGAAAATAAAGAACGTGGCCGAGAATTTCAAGAATTTGATAACACGACAGAAAACGTAACTCGTACCAGCCGAGTACAAAAAACAAGACCAATAACAATAACTCGTGGCCCAAAGTCTTATCTCTCAGCCCATCGCGACCCCAAAAAGAAAAAAAGAATTTGATAATGCTACCGAAACCTTAACTCGGTCCGCCTTACGGCCCGAGTAACTAGACAATTATTTTTTGTTTCTGTAAACAGACAAAGATTTTTTGGGTTCTGAAATGACATCAAATTTGTATGATACTTCCCCTTTAGCAATCATGTTTGGCAATTGCCTCCAGGTTTCTTTAATATTGATAGCGATATTGTAACATCAATGTTGATGATTTCCCGTATGAAAATGTCTGACCAAATGGGAGCATGAATTCGGCCAGACATTTCAGCTTGACACGCGCATAACATTGACCGAACACGAGTAGAACAGGACACAGCGGTAAAGAACCTAACTAGAACAAGACCCCAACCTAAAAAGAGCAGGATACGAAAAATTGTAGCAACCAGAAAACGAGCATGACACGAGCCTGACATTAGCCGGACAACGTAAATAATCTGTGATGTTATCAGCCAAAATATATCTGGTCTTACTCCAACCTGAATACGGCCGTACAATGCATATAAACACATTGAAATAACGATTAAATGTTTTATTGATAGATTCATGGAATAAAACTGATACAATAAAATTAAGTTTTGACTATATCCATACAGTGTTAAATCTACATACACAATCTCTTGCATGTGTCAAACCAATTAAAAAATGTACACATTCATTGCACTAATTGAAGGAAACTTACAAATGTACTTATAATTTGCTCAACTTATCCTCGAAAGATTAAATTCGACAAAGCAAATGTTCCTTAATATATATGTATGCTGAATAGACAGGAGATAGATCACTAAGCTTCAGATCACTAAGCCGCTTCAGTTTTGTGCAGAAATGATCTGTTTGGCGTTGATGGGAGTTAGCTGCTCCTTGCCATTTTCGATGCGATGAGTAGTCACGTAATCTGCAAAATAACAAGTGCAAAAGTCTGTGATGCTGCAGTTATTCTAAATATCCATTCAGATAACAAAAAAAGCTATGCTATCAATATAAAAATGATAGTGCGTTTAAACCGCCGCGAGTTAAATATCAAGCGTTTGTGTGCAAAGCCCGATCGCCCGAAGAGTATAATCTCTCACACGCGTTGCGTGAGCCGGACCTTTCGAAGCAGAGAATGTTGTGGTTTGCGAATATTAAATAAAGTTAATTCAGTTCCAAAAACATGAGTAAAGTGTGTGTTTTGGTGTGAATTCAGTGTAATTATTTTGCAGGGCATAGAGACTGATTCTCAGATGGTCTGAGGTCACCCGGTCAAACTTTATAAGTTAAGGTGGCCGAACACAGTTTGCGCGCACTTCACAGATTCTGTCAGTGATGCTATTAAGCGCGCGCTAGGGTTGTGGTAAACAAATTCTATCGATCCCTCGATTTTATACCAAATGGATCACAAAGGTGAGTTTTGCTCTTAAAATTACTCAGTTTCCCGTTTGTGAATCCTTCTATATTTATTACCAAACAAAAAAAGTGAGTTCACGAAGAGCTAATCCTTTTTGCACGCTTTATATCTATGCTGAGAAAACCTAAATAAAAGCCACGCATGGGCATTTGACCAAAAAATTGTGACTGGTTGTTTCAATGGAAATGAACTGTTTTCTAAGGAACTGCTCGTTAGAATTTCGTGAAATTTGACAGAACAGTAGTTCTCTAAAAGCGTAACTCGCCTACAAACAAAAACCAAAATATAACAGTGGGTAACTTCAAAAAAGATTAAAGTGTAAAACCAACATTTACAGGAGATCTCTCTGTTAAAATTACATGAAAGCAGCGTCACTATGTCAGTATTTTGTGGGTTTTTCTGGATACAAAAAATGGAAAAAATCTAACGAGTGCATTTTCTAAAAATTAAGGAAAACCATTATTTGTGGACGGTAAATAGCTTGCTTTGTTGCCATGGCAACGGCACCTTGCTCAATAAGAAGTATCAAAATTTATTTCTACTTTGTTAATCTTGCACCATGCTAATTTTGGGTACTTAGAAGTACGTAGTCTTGAAATAATGTTTACTAACACCTGTACACTGGAAAACTGTGCTCGGCCACCTTAAACATTTCAAAACACTACTGAATTTTTCATCGGATAAAAGATGGACGATTTCAATTAATGTAAATCGTAATTGATAAAGATTTCTAAATTTAAACTCGACCTCTCCTCGTTTTGGCATCTGAAATTTACCGAACATGGAATGTCTTAGCCATTGGAACAATTTGGTACACTCAAAAAATCAAATAGATAAAAAGAAAAGAAAAAAATTTGAGTTCAAAGGACCGACATTTATTTTATAACAAGATAATGTAGCTTACCTCTCCCCTCAATCTTTGGGATGGTTGCTAAGAACCTCTTCTTGCTTTCATTTTCCTCAGGCTGCAGATGTATTCGACATGTATCTCGCTTGCTTGCAGATCCTGGCAATTTACAAATAAAGGCATGCGAAGAGCGACATTTCTAAAACTTTTTTAAATCCTTGAAGAGATCTTAAAAACACTGAGGAAGAAGCTATCACTAACAAGCCTTAAGTTAAAGGAATACGGTAACTGCAATTGCAATTGTTTCGTGCGCGCGTGCACATTGAAAATACTGTTAACACTCCAAGCACCAAAAATTAGTAACCGTAACCGTCAAGTGATCTCGAAGCTAACCAATGAAAAATGAATTTAAACAATGAGATACTTATCTGCAACATGTCTCTTACGGCATTTGATTGATAGAACCGCATGCTAGGAATCAAAACAACGCATCGCCTACGTGCAGTGTATGACGTACGTTGATCTTGGAATCCAGCGAGATGACTTCTTTGCAGATTCAGCTGGCGGAATGCCCTGATTTTCAAAACTTTTGTGAAGAGGGAACTTGGCTTTTTTTTCAGCGTGCTGCATGAATAGGATCAAGTTTGGGATTTCCAAATTTTGCTGTCTGTCGAGCAGCGTGATCGTAATACCATATGTAGGTGTGTTTATAAACAACGCTGTTCGTGCTTTATTTATATTCCTTGACACTGTCTACACTAGTCTACATTGTCTTTGTGATCAATTTCATTGAAAAGAAATGAAACATACCTTTTCTGGCTCTTTCCAATCTCGTGTCAGTCTCTTATCAGGCCCGTGCCTAGCTACTTATTAAAGTTATTAAATTTGGAAAAGTAATTTGAGGTTGTTTGGCTCTTGTTCTGTTCCTGTTAGTGTCTTGTGCGGCTGCCGTGACCCGGACACGAGCGTAACATTTCTCTGGCTTATTAGCTTGGGGCCAGACATTTTTTTTGCCCGGTTCTTGTTTTGCTGATGTTTGGTTCCATTAACGGTATTCCCGCCGAGGTCAAGCCGGATTCCGCCTCTCTCAGGTCCGCAATTTTCGTACAGGTTAACAAAGGATTCCATGTTGCCGGGTCTGTTGCCGTGCATCTGTTCAGTAATAGATCACAGATCACGTCAAGATGCGCCACTTTTTTGTTCTTACCACATTAGAGATCGATCTGTGATCTATTACTGAACAGACGCACAGCAACATGAAATCTATTTGTCAAAGAGACGTCATTGCTCAAGGTCATAAAGGTAAACATAAACAATGTGAGAATGAACAAGGTACTTGGCTGGGAGATGTGTAGATCCCCTGGAAATTGGTACGTACCCCGGAACTGATTCCCAAATTGACTCTGAAATGATCCCGATGCTGAAATGATCCTCAATTTTTTTACACTGACCCCAAAATGATCCCCAGCCCTGAGCTGATCTTCAAATTGACCCCAAAATGATCCCCCTAAATATTGGAAATATGGCATTTAAACAGGAGATTGAGGATTGATAAAAAAATAATCATAATTGACAAAATTTCTCGTCTTGGTAAATTTACAGTAGAATATTAACAATCTTAACTCACTCACTCACTCACTGTTTTATCAACCGCATAAAGGAATTAAACCACTGGTTTAATTTTTAATAAGTATAAGAAAGAAAAGATGCTCAGGAATGACCAATCATTTGAAATGCTTACAGAAGAAAAAAAAGTTTGTTGAACTAAAACATCACAAGTACGATAAACAATAATTAAATGATTGGAATGAAAACTAGGGAACCCTGATGAAAATGCAACTTAATCCAGCAAATCTTCCCAATATATTTACTAGTATCTTTTTAAAGTGCCCCTAACCCTTCAATTTGTTTTCTTTTGGTAGATTTCCATATCATTCAAGAACTCATTTTCGAAAAAATTTTTGAGAAATATTGAATCCTTGTTTTTTTCACGAGCGCTACAAGTGAAGGCAGTCTTGTCGATATTTTCACCTATCGTTCGCATTAGTCCCCCACTCGGCCAAATGTGGAGCGTGAAGTAAGAAAAGGACATCGTGCAAAAATATCCGAAGATTCGCGGTAATGCTTCAATTGTAAACAGAGAAAATGGTTTTAAAATGTGTGGTTTTTGGATGCAGCAACTCTCGAAATGTAGAGAAAGGAATCAGCATGCATAAGATTCCTTCTGAATCCTTCTGGTGTCCTTTTCTTACGTCACAGCTAAGAAAGTGTCAAATATTGGACGCTTCTCATTGGCTCGTTCCTAATGAGCCCATGAGACAAAAATTTGTCCAGCGGGGCTTAAAGGGTGCGAAAATTTAAAAATTTCAGTAACTTTTAGCGCTCGTAAAATAAAAATGATTCAATATTTCAAAAAAAAATTTTTGAAAATGAGTTCTTCACAGATATAGAAATCTACCAAAAGAAAACAAATTGAAGGGTTACGGGCACTTTAAGGATTTTTCAAAAGTAACTATAAACTTAAAAGGAGTTTATGAAGCAGATAGTGTCGAAAATCGGCAACTGATTAATTGTAATACTAATGATAATAATATTTTAGTTTTTTGGTACCTTTTTATTTCTTATAGTGCCCTATTGAAAACAACTTTGTGTGATATAGGCCATCTGTATAAAGAACTCTCTTATTATTACTATTATTATCATGTGCAGTTGATAAACGTGTGGATGCTAAAATAGAACCACATAGGGCGCACAGCGTAACCAATGCGATCTGAAAGAACTATAAAAAGAAAACTGCTGAGTTAAAAAGAAAAAATTAGCGATAAAATATAAAAATCCCATAGACAATCTTAAGGTCTCTAATACCAAAACTAGATTGAGCTTCTATGCTATTCCCTCAAGGAAAGTTTCATTATTATTATTATTATTATTATTATTATTATTTATTATTATTATTATTATTATTTTACTGTAACAGAAAATTCTAATTCAGACTTGCAGAAGGTATGAATATATCATAGATTATAGGTTTTATCAAACATCATAATTCAAACTCAGTTTAGTACATTTGGCAGTTCATGATGTGCCTACCATTATTTTCATACATCACTTGATAGTTTGAAAATTATTACATACGCTGTACAGCATAAACTTTAAAAATTTGGTATCCTGTGAATTACACCATTCCTTTTCTTTTAAACTGGATTGGAAATTGATTTCAAGGCATAGAGGCAAGTGTAAAGATAGAGTAAATTGTAAATTAATTTATTGTCTCTGTTGCATTGAAATCCTGTTATACAATAATTTCATTGGCTTTTCTTGTTAATGACTAGCATATTCCTTCAGTCTAGAAAGTCTCAAAATGTGCCCAATTTCTGGAGGTACTGTATGTATGTTCTCATAAAACCAGACAGATTTATATATATATATATATAAAACTAATAAATTATGTGCAAATGAACAAAAGTGCTGTAAATGTAAGAGAAACGCACAAAAGACACTTTCTAATGAACAAGTGAAACATAACGCTAAATGACTACAAGAAAAAAACATGGATGCCTAACAGACAACAAAACATGAGAAAACTGAATCTTTAGAAAGGTACTGATCTTGTCTCCATCTGCAACATGATAAGGAATCTTCCTCACAGATTAATCCATCAGGCATCTGAGGCGCTTATCAAAAAAGAAACAGGTGGTTAGGTATCCTCTGCTGGGTCATGTGAGTCAGCACTGAAACTGTGATGAGTGGGCATCTGCTCATAATACTCTCTACTTCACACATGAGAGTGGTAAGGCTTTCATTGTTGATGGTTTGCATCTATAGCAGGGCTTGAAGTATCTTTTGGGTAGTGGGACACGGCATTCCCAAATGTTTGTGAAATGTTCTTCTGCAGTAAAGTTTTGTAAATCTTGCTGTGGTTCCATGTGCTGAAAGCTTCTCTGAGCTCTCTCTGTCCACTGGGGAAGTTGGTAGCACTATCTCATCTGATTTCTGAAGTTGGCCTCTACTTGGTATGAATCTTCATAGTGCTATTAGGAACGAAGCAGTGTCCAAGCTTGGAAACGCAATTTGCAATGAAGGTGTGAAAATGTTTGCTCTCATTCATGACATTATAAGCATAGTACTGACCTACCATCCATCCAGAATAATGATTCTTTAATGGAATCTTGACCTCTCTCTTAAGCACCACCTTGTCATGAGGCTTGGACACAGTGTAGTAGCAGCTGATAGCTCCAAGCGAAGAACTGGGACAGATTTCAGAATTGTATAACATGTGAACAGGAACTCACAATTAATCTTGCCTCCTCCATTCACTGATTACAGAAAACATGCAGAGCCATAACCAACTTCAGAGGCATCAGAAAAATGATAAAATTGGTTGGATGAAACTCGACCAAGGTCTGCCGGCCTCAAACAATGATTAACACTGAGATATGACAGTTTTGGCAGATCTGCCAACCAATTTTCCCACTGCCGACTGTATTCTGTGGGAAATTCATCATCCCCATCCAACTTGATGCAAGAGAGATCCTGGAGAATCTGTTTTGCAGTTAACCCTTTCCTGCTCAAGAGTACCATATGGCACAAGACGCAATTATGAGCTCAGTATTTGGTCAATTTGTGTGAAATTTGCACGACCAAAAGATCTTTGAAAGATCTATAAATTGAAGGTAAAGTCATGCCCCCCTCCTATATGAGACTTGATTTACCACCCCTCAAACTTTTGGATATTTTTTCCTTTGTACGTTAAGGGTCCAGTTGATATCGTACCACAAGCAATGCACTGAGAGCTGTACATTAAGCTATAGTTTAGGGGGATACCCAGTATGCACAACGTAAAGGAAAATTTTCAATGTTTTTCTTCTTTCGTTTTGGACTTTTCTCACTCTAATATGTGACCTCCTCCATCTCTGTTGGTGTGATTTATAGCACACCTCAGAAAATACCTTTTAAATGGTATATCACATGTGGTCTCCCAGTTCATAGTTAGCAATTTAGAAAAATTTGCAGTAGGAGATAGCAAGGGGTGACAGGCCTGCATGTCTTCTAACAATGGAAACATTTTTGATGTGTAACCTCTTTATATTTTTGCTCTGACAAGCATGTCATTTAGAGATTTTCCTTTTCTAAAGGAAATTGGTGGTGGCTCTTTGAAGATTTCTCGTAGGAAAGGCTGGTTTTGTATTAAGTGCCATTTTCCCATTAAAACATGTTTGAGGTTGGGCACGTTGTATATCGTGTTTACCAGTGTCCCACAGAGAAAAAATATATCGTCAATGTAACGTTTCCAAACTGTAGGTTTTACGACGCTGTAGCAAGCAATGTGAGTTTGCAAGCAAGACCGCGGTTTCGAATCTTTCGATTCTCGTCTGTTGCTATTTGAAGATTTTTTTATGGGGAAAGGTAGAGTGTAATATACTCAATTCCATTCCGCCGGATAGTATGGCAGTTTTGGGTTTTTATAGCCACTAATGTAGTATGGTAGGATCGAAAATGGTGCATTCTGATTGGTCCTTGCCAGCCAGTCAGATTGCTGTAATATCGAGCTTGCAACGGGGAGAAGGTTTTGCACATATTTTAAACCCAAACGTGTCAGATTTCACACACCATTGGATTCCAAGAGCCTGCTCAACAGGTAGTTAATTTCCTAAGATCTCCAACTCAGGGATAGCTTAATTAACACTGTGGCTGTTGCTGATACATAGCTTGAAGCCACCTCTTGCAAGTACAATTCATTAGTTGTTGACATGTGCAAAAAAAAAAAATGCTTCCACTATGATACAGTTCCCATATCATGAGGCAATAATTATATTCTCTTTTCACATTTTGCATACTTGAAGGAGTAGATTCTGGACAGCCCCTTCTCTAGTCTCAGAAACTTCATGAAGCTGAGGCAAAACAGGGTTGTTAACCTGCTGCAGACTTCCTACAGTATTTACTGTTTTTTCTGATGTAAAACAATTACTTTATTCTTTAGTTTGTTCCTCGTCTTCCTCAGAAGATAGTCAGAATGAAAAGTTTTATCATTGTAAGATGGTTAAAGTGCATATGAAATTTTTAAAACAATTAATGCCTATTTGAAAGGTCCAACAAAGAGAAGAATAATGGCATTTTCTTTCTTGTTTTTGAATAACTTCTCTTGTCCCAGAGATATTCAACTTTTTGATAAAAAATTGGTGATGGGACAAATTTTTTTTTACAATGAAGATAAATTACAAAACAAGAATATCTCTGGAAATGTTAGTGATTTCGTTTAAACTTGGCGCCAATAAGACACCAGTCTTAGACACAAAATGAGAAGGAGAATGGCTGTTTTTTTTTTTTTTGAATATCTTCTCTCGTTCCAGAGATATTCAAGTTTTAGTTTAAAGAAGTTTTTGTTGTGTTGCCATGGCAACAGCACAGTAGGCGTCATTTTGTATTTTGCTTGAGGTTCCTTACTGGTGCCAAGTTTGAGCAGCATCACTCTAATATTTCTTGAGATATTCTTGATTTTGTGATTTTTCTTAATTTGGACTGACATGATTTGTGATGTCATTAGTATTTGAACAAAACCTGAATAGCTACATGGAATGAGAGAAGATATTTCATATTAATTTTTTTACTTCATAGGCACATTTAATTTAACACAACTGAAAATGGGCTTATTTTGAGGATGAAATGTTGGAGATTTCAAATGCATCATTCAGAGCATAGTTGTTGAACTTTCAACTCTCACTGACTCTTCAACTTTCACTTCTGTCACATCCTGATCATGGCATGTGTCAGCTTCTGGAAAATGGTACCAAAATATTTGACAGTTCTAGACACCTTGACAATATTTGCCATTTAAATTATCTATTTCAACATATTTACAGTGTATGCCTTGTTGTATAAATAAAAGTTATGAAAGAGATTTGCTATACGTAAGTCTACACAAGTCTTGTGGTCCGTTGAGTTGATGGCTTGTGATCTTGATTTCTACCTTGAGGTGAAGGGCACTCATATACATGTACTTGAAAGTATACCAGTTACAGTATATTTAAGTTTGACCGCCTGAGGGTATGATACTGTAAGTATTTAGGTACTAATTACACTGTATGTACTTGAATTTCATTATCTAAAAATGTATTTAATATAGAGTTGTGTATATATTTAGTCATTATTGTTTTACAGACACACAAAAATAATTAACTTATAACAGTTACTGTATTTTACTACTTTGCCTATAGGTGTCTGAATTGCAAAATGCTGGTCGACAAATGCTGTTGGTTACAAGTGGTGCTGTAGCATTTGGAAAACAAAAACTGAGACATGAAATACTTCTTTCTCGGAGTGTGCGGCAAACACTTAAACCACAAGACTTCCTTGAGGTATACCTTACTTGTAGAGTCATCTAATTTTTACTATAATTTGCTTAATTCTACAACTGGGTTAGAACAGTCATATCTGCTGTTAAGACAACCAATGAGCTAAAATGAAGATGAGACCAGAGGCTTCAGCTTGGTTGTTGCAAATGTGTGAACAGACAAGACAACCAAGATGGAGAAGATCATATATGGGAAAGTTAAAATTATGGGCAAGGATATTTTGGCGTTAAAGAAAAATCTAGTTTAAATGAAATTAATGCATTTTTTGGAGCTTCCAATTAAATTGGTTCAAGTGAATATTTTCATGCCAGGCAAGTGTATTTTTTTATTTTCCTTTGTCTCAGGCATGTGACCATGATCTGGAACAAAGGAACAAAATTCTGGAACAAAAATCAACCTTGTTTCATTTTACGCATTTCAAGATACTTTTATTTTTCCAACAACTTTGTAGTTTATTGACCAAACTACATAAACTACATTTCAAGATACTAGACAAAAGTATTATTGTGTCACTCTGGGAAAAAAGAAAGTTTAAAAATGTAGATTTGTAACTAAAGGGGTGCGTGGAATAAGGACCTAAGTGACTTTTGATGTAAGGTTAAATTCTCCTTTTATTTCACAAGTGAAAACAAGAAAATTTGGAAGGAGATTCTAGCAGTTTATCAGAAGTCACCTAGGGCTTTTTTCCAGGCACCCCTTCAATTTGCCTCAAGAACAAAAATTTGTGTATTGTATTCTTGACTAGTTTGAGAGTTACTTGTAAGCTGAAGAAAATTTCATTAATGGACTTGGAGTTGGTTGTCATTGGTCGTTGTTAGTGTACAGATTGAGGGTGGAGGTGTAAACAATAATTTTATTAAAATTAATTTTGTCTGCTTCCACTGGTTACGTTCTTACAAGAGTTGCAGATGATGCACAATCATATGTTACTGTTTTTCCATTTTGTAGACCTGATACCTGATGTTGATTTATGTAACGTTACATTGGTTTGTTATTTTGCAGTCAAGGCCTTACATTGAGCCACGGGCATGTGCTGCAGTAGGACAAGGGGGATTATTATCATTGTATGAAGCAATGTTCCAACAGTATGGTCTGACTTGTGGGCAGGTACATATTAGAATTACATATTTACTTTTTTGTTAGACATGAGAAACTTTGAGCTGTGGAAAACTTAAAGGGACTTATTGTCAGCTGGGGGACATGCGCAGTGGAGTCCGATTGAGACTAATTTGCATTAATATAACTCGTCGAGGTATTATTGTTAAGGGCGATTTAGACGGTACGATTTTCTCTTATGACTGTCGCATGCGATTTCTAGAGCGCGCGCTGCTTGCGTCATGTAAAAATCTTACACAACTCTCGCCACTCAACATTGCCTTTACCTACGATTTTAAAACATGTTTAAATTTAAAATCCTACGACATTTGTCGTGTTGTGTGCGTCTGTCGTAAGGATGTTGTAGGTTGATTTACACGACGCGATTCGTGTTGTAGGCATGGAGTAAGCGTGTCGCATGCGACAAATCGTAGGCAAAATCGTACCATCTAAATCCCCCTTTAGTTCGCCATTGTATCCGTCGTGTCGATCGCACCTTCTCACACATGGAGATACGTTTTCACGTTCCTGCTTTGCCAAGCTTACGAAAACAGACTGTGCTGTCGTTGAAAGTGTATCACATGAGTTAAGTTTAACCGCTTGATTTGCGTTTTATATGTGCTGTCTGATGTAAATTATCGGTCAGCTTACCTTTGCCAATGCAGGGATAAATAATGACATGTGTGAGTTCCTTTTGTTTATATGCCGATCCTTGCAATTGCAAAACTACTTGTGCTCGAAAAACTACGTCCAAAACCCGCAGTTGCCCATGCAAAACTACGAAATTACACTGTACATAACTGATTTATTTACACACACAATTGTGGCACGAAGAGAAAGTCGGCTTGTCAAAATAATCATCGCAGTATTTGTATTTATGTCTGAATTACACTCATCTGATGTCAATGCATTCATAGCAATATCGAGGACAAGCGAGGTCTAATAAAGCTAATAACTATCCAGGCAAATCCTTCGATGCCCTCGATTCCACACTCTTTATGTTTTGTGCCGTCGCTGTCGTATATTCTTTTTCGGCCGCAGCCAGAATGACGACCGCCGCGAGTGGACATAGCAAATCCACGTTAATAGAGCTCAAAGAGCAAATGATTTCAGAAATATTGCAACAAACAGCTTCTGTAATTACTGAGCAACATTTGTAAATAAAATATTTAGGTCACTTTCTAAAGGTGAACGCAATTCAGGTAGATGAAAAGGGCTTCAGCTTCCTGAACTCTTCGATGGGGTTTGAAAAAGTTGGGCCAATGATTTCAAAGTGGTTCTAATTCAACGCACGGACTCTATTGCGCATGTCCCCCTGCTGACATAGTCCCTTTAATACGCAAATTTGTTTGAACCTTATTGAATACGCCCTCAACTAATAATTATAATAAGATCTTCAACATAATGTAGTGACATAAATATGAGTGAGATAATTATGGCGGCCACCATGACATTTCTGGTGACAGTTAGCGTACATTAATTGAACTATAAAGTACATTCAGTGAGAATGTATGTACAAGGCTAAGTACAATATGTGCCCTCCGCATGTAAATGACATTTTTAACTTAGATAATCTTAGCTATGGTCTCAGAAATTCTGGCAACTTTTTTATTCCTTGACACAACACAACAACTTACGGGAGACATTGTCTAAGATATGTGGGTCCAGTAATGGTCTAAATTGAGCAAGGATGTGAATAATGCAGAATGAATCTACAGCTTTAAAAAGAAAATTCGTAAGGTAGATCTTGAACAAGTGATCACAGAGGGCTGCAATAACTTCCTTCTATGTTGTACATAAATGACACTTTTTTAGACAAAAGGACACCTGTTGATTAATAGGTATTATTTTATACATTAAGATAAATCAGACTACGTTTCATTGGCATTTTAAATTTTTCTTCCGTTTCATTGGCGTTGTAAATTTTATCTTTAGCAAGTATTTTTTTATATATCAATTAGTTAGTGTTGATAGTATTGCAGTTTAGTGTCCCCTATTAGTAGGCCTTACATGGCCAGCTAGAAGACATGACACTGAAATAAAGTTTAGCATCATCATCATCATCATCATCATCATCAATCATTGCAACTGAACTGCAAAGTTTAAGTATTTTCATATTTTTGCAAGTGAATGTAGTGTTCAACAAGTATAAGAATTAATGGACTTGGATTCACTTAGTCAATCAGTAAACTCCCAGGGGACTTAAACTGCTAACTTATTGTTAAATGATAGTGGGTGCTTAACTGAACATGAAGGTATCCAGGTGTGACCCAGTGTTCTCCTTTTTTTTTTCAGCACAGCAGGTAAAAGAGCATTTTAAACCGGTAAAGCAATCAGGGAATCGCAGCCTTGTTTATTAGGTCTGCTCAGTACATTACATGAAATTGAAATTTGCCCCATTCTTGTCAACTTCAGCGCCAACCTTAAATTAAACCTTTACAGGTACAAGTTTTGCCCTCATTGCTAGGTGGTTTGTGTGAGTATTAAATACAATACAAAAGAGAAATGGCTGTCAGAACGTTCCTTGTAATTTTCTCGTTGTTACTGTCAGCTTGTTGCAGCAGTAGCACTTAAGAGCTAACATAGAAAGCAAAACCGGTTTTTGCTAAACCTTTTTTTCTTTTTCACCTTTGGCATTAGATGTCAAATGAAATTGAACAGCATTTTCATTTACAAGTGTTTTATTCTTTGTCTTAGATTATTCTCTTGCCTTAAAGTCAAAGAAAAATAGACAAAAGCCACTTCCGGGGTATCCTTGCTGTGCTTATATGAAGTGTCACTACAGAATCATCGGTCTTCTCTCAAAACCAAACGAAATTCGCTGCATATTCGTTTTCATCCACGTTCTGGAAGGGTTTTTTTTTTGTCAAGGATTCTCTCAAAACGTCGTCTGAAATAGATTTTAAACACTTTTGACCTGAATGTGGAGCATTTCGGGACAAGATGAAGTTTTCGATCACCACAAGTGATGTTGGTCAATTTAGCAACACCAGTTTTCTGAAGCCGCCGGACAGTTAGGTGGGAAGTTCAAGGAACTGATTTTCCCGCATTGCTTGCAAATCAAACACTTGCAACATCTAAAATTACTTTACCTGTAACTGTTTCCATTCGTGACTTCTTGCCATTGCCGACAGAGAGAAATGAAAACAACGTTCGTTGTCGCTTCATCGTGAAATTGAACATAAACAACTACAGATGCACGTGCAAAGAAATGACATCTGCCACGATGGAATTGTGGCAGAAAGCCCTCCAAAAATTCGCGGATCTTGCCTCGCAGTTCGAAAGCCACAGATAGTACTCACAAACCATAGCCCGTGCAGTTTATCTAATTCTAATCTGTTTATTTATTCTTTTACAAGGATAAAATACCGATTACGTCGCTGAAACAGCCATATTTTTTTTCTTTTACCTGCTGAATTTTCAAGAATTCCAAGGGATTTTAGGCGGTAACGAGTGGTGCTACAGGCAGTAAATTTAACCGGTTACCGCCTGAAAAGGAGAACACTGGTGACCTACTGTACTCATGATTTAATCCTTTTTTTAAAGTGGGTATGTTTTACTGGTTTGCATGGAAGCTTAAGATGCTTGATAGATCAAGGTCAAAATTACTGAGAAGTAATTTAAGGGAAGTGATGTTTGGGACGTTGACATCTGACTGTTTTAAAATAGAGGAGGGTGACTGCTTGATTTGGTGCCATTCAGTACAGGTTCGACTGTAACTTCCACAGCTATGGAGAAAATAATGTAATGTGCATGTCCAGGGATCGACTTTGACTCTTGGATGGAGCAATTTATTATTCTGTAATCATTTTTTTTTTATTTCTCTGCTTTTTTTTTCGTTGAGACTTTAGAGAGGTAATAAATAATATCATTTAACTGCATATTCTGCACTGCTGGAAAACAACTTACATCAACCGTAACGTAGCATTCTCCATTCCAAAATTTAAAAGTCCATTTGAGGTCCTCACTTCAGTTGAATCATTCTAGAAAGCTTTCGCAGTTCATCAAATTGAGATCCTAAACATCCTCTATATCACCCAAGGATCAGAACCTCATGCACATGCACACCCTTGTGCATAATAAGCAGTGTTTTGAAGTTTAATCCTCATGCTCCATTTTTGAGGGTTGTGAATAGTTTATAATAAGCATGTACTGATGTCACGGTGCAACTACTTGAACCAGGCCACTTGGAAGAAAGTTAACCAATCACCCTGTTTTTTGAAAATAAAGAATCCTGATGTTATTGATGAACGGACCAATAAGATTCAAGCAGTTAAACAATACATCTGCGAGCAAGTATGAAACAACCAGAACTTGCGGACTTCTCGGGAAACTGTCTCATTTTGTGATTGGTCAGTGACAGTCCTTACTTTGCACTCTGATGAATGTCTTTATTTACAGACACTTTTGAGTTTGATGATACTTCCTAGGTTTTTGGTGATGTTCTTATTTTCCAATCATTTAGAGGGATTTATGATAACGGTCGCTGACATTTCCAACTTCTGTAAGAGCTTGAGCTGGATTTGCACCATATAGGGCTGAGTCCTCAGCCGATCGCCATGG
Organism: Pavona decussata; assembly: GCF_977016875.1. Classification (NCBI taxonomy): domain Eukaryota; kingdom Metazoa; phylum Cnidaria; class Anthozoa; order Scleractinia; family Agariciidae; genus Pavona; species Pavona decussata. The sequence goes on from NW_028145599.1 coordinate 182,726, forward strand.
AAATAACAACTAGTTGCCACTTTGTGCGAAACGTTTTGGCACATTATAATATCAACAATTCCTTGATCAAGTGCTCAAGGATCAACATTTACCTGTAGGTACACGGTACGATTCTGTTCAGTTCAAAGTGATGCATATGAAAACGATTGCAAGTTAACTTTTTCAGTGAGAGTTATTGATGATTTATTTTGTGTGCGAATGTTTTGAGTAACGTCAAATGGGAAACAAATCTCGAGTAATGAAAAAAAAAATTACCGGCTGTTTCACAGTTTGGTTTGAAATTATCATAAATTATTGAATTTGGAACATAACAGTTGTGTGGAGCTCTAGATCTCTTCTAACACTTCATTGCATGAACAATACTTGATTGCAAAACTATAGTTAAATAAAATTGGTCTTTTTATGCTTGGATTTGTTTGTATGTTTCCAATTGTGATTTTGATCTTTTTATGATTTTAGAAAATCAGTTACATGTAGTCGAGAACTGCGTTGTCGGGTTGAAATCAGACATCGAAACCAATTGATGGTAAGCCAAAATTTGGGATCTAAACTGACCAATCAAAAACCTGCACAGTTAATGGTGAGGTCTGCATGTTTAAGTTGGGTAAAAGCTGTTAGTAGCTGTTACTGTCATTATTGTTATTATTATTATTAAATTAGAAAAATGTTAGTTAATAGTTTTAGAGCAACGTTTAGTACCCACCGATTTCTTACATAAGTGTTGGTTTTATCTCAGGTTCTAATAACAAAGCAGGATGTGCAAGATAAATACTCCCTAGACAACTTACGTTCAACTGTAGAAGAGTTAATCTCCATGAATTGTGTTCCTATTATTAATGAGAATGACGTTGTTGCATCACCACCAGACATGGATTTAGATTTGTCAGGGGTAAGTACATTGCTTAGTACATTTGAAACTGTATGCTTATTAAAATCAAAACAATTTATTGAAACATGATCATTAACTCTTCAGTATGACTGAAGACCATTATGTTTAACAATAAACCATTAATTATTTTCTGTAAATAGTCTGTTTGGTTACAAAAGTGTATTAATTACGGAAACTTAAAATTATGATATATTATATGCTAATGGTCATTCACTGGTAGAAGTTCTACACAGGATCCCTAGCCTCTGGAATAAGATCTTACTCTTAGGTAAAATTTATAGAATCCCATATAGGATCATGACCTAAAATCCAAGTTAAGAATCCTGGCTAGCTATTTAAAATCCTGCAAGGTACTACAGGAACTTACAGGATCTTGAATTAAGGATGTTCAAAGTAATCACACTTTATTAACTGCTGGACATTGTTGGGTTTTCTTGTGGCTCTTTTAAACCATCTGAAATTATAAAATTTGACCTCCAGTCTTGCCAAAATCTACACAATAGAAACACTCAGAGAGCAAGTTGTGATGTCAAAAGGGGTACGGAAGTCCGATGACTCATGTGACATTGCATGGGGGTTTCAATTAAAAACAATAAAAAGAGAACTATTTGGATATGGCATTTTTATTACAGACTGTGCCTTCATGAATTTTTTTTTTAAATCTAGACAGTACATGTATATCTTCAGTTCACTAGTACGTGATGGAATTCGTGTCTAATTTGATTGTGATAGTTTCTTGGGAGTGTGGAATTTGAGAATTTGGTATGTGCTCCAATGGAATTGTGAATCAATTGTAAATGCGTGTTTACAAAATCAGACAGTCCTTGCATGGTTATAAAAAGTGGCCACCCATGAGGAAATGGCAAGTAACCTAGAACATGTATTAACAGGGAATTTGGATCAGGAAAACAGGGGTTAACCAGAAATTAATGTAAGGCGAGGTGGGAACATTTGCACGTAGTACATTATGAACTTTTACTCTATTCACAAATTCAGAGTTTCAGTGGTGATTGAGCAAAATACTTACCTTAAAAGTCGCACAATTCATTTCAATCAAATTCAGTGGTAACTGAGGACTTAACTAATTAGTAAGAACCATGTAAAGTTATGTGTGATGACAGTATCTGGGGACTACAGTGTAATTATTATTTGTAACTGGCCACTCAATATGGGTTTGACTGTACCAGCTACCTACCTGCCATGTTCATTATCTTCAAGAAATTTAAGTTGTTATTAAATATAATTTATCTTTATTATACAAGAGATGTCACAGTTTCACGTAATTGCCATATGCATTGTTATTTAATGCTCTGTGAGAGCCGCCATCTTGTTACTTTTGGAATAAAGGTTCAAATGAGAGACATTGCTCCTACATTTTTAATTGGCACTCAGTAGGTTTGCTTCTATTGTGTTTAGCTGACACAGTCCATGTTGCTTTGAATTCAATAGTTTTTTTCGTAATATTTAAGTGGAGTCCAGAGAGAGTACAAAAATCCTTCAGAAGCCTTCATACTTTCGTTTAGTGCATCCGTGTCACATAAGATTATTTTGTATTGTATCAAGATTTAATTGACTTATTTTGGCTTCTATAGATTGTGGTAATTAGGCTATAACTCTGTATCCTGAGGATTGCCATAGATTTTAAGTCACGATTTCTATGTATGGACGGAAGTTAAGACACATTCTTGGCTAAAGATGCATTGTATTAAAGTCAATAAACAAAAAAATCCTTCAACTTTTAGCATCAGCATTTCCCATTAGCTCATTTAATACCAATTATCTTACATTTTGTACAATGAATCTTCCTTGCAATAAAATTTTCTTGGTGGACATGAATTACTTTTATTAGGCAATGCTGGCTTTATTCTCTTGGCCATTGCCTTCTTTTGGTAGGAATCAGGATGGGCTATGAGGGTGAGGGGACTGGCCTTTCATCCACAAGGCTCATTGTTGCTGCGTTGGTCGAGGTGACTGTTTAGTTTGTCCTTCAGTGTTTTGCCGGCTTTGGTGACGAGGCTTTCTGTGACAAGACTTGTTTGTGAAATAATGGGTCTTTAGGGAGGAACTTTCTTTCCTGGTGAGTCCTTTTCTGTCGAAGATAGTGAGAATATTTTGTATGCTGTGATTTTGATGAGGCCCAGTTTCTCACAGTGATCCAGAGAGAAGGGCAGCGGGGTTTAATCATCGTGGTGTCTCTGGAGAGTATTTGATATGTTAGTTTTTCAAATGTCTTGTTCCATTTGCATAGGAGGTCAACCTGCCACAGTGGTTTTAGTGGCAGGGCATCACCGTAGGGGTGAAGAGTGTTAGGCGATTTTGTGAGCTTCATGTTGGGCATCAGGTTGATAAGAGTATCATATGACAGGTTATTACAGTTGGTGGCTGTGTCTATCTGGAATGTCATTGGGGTAAACTTGATTCCAGTGGTGGACATTGGTAGAGTGACAAAGTATTTTTACCTGGCTGGGTGTGTGTGGACTTGTGTATCTGCTGTGTTTCTAGGAGGTAGCACTTTTCTTTTTAGTAGTCATCAGTGTAGTATTCCACAGGGGGGTGGTCATTTGTGGTGCTCAGGAGGTGTACGTTGGGTAGTTCTCCGGCGTTGTGTTTGTTGGGGAGCACCTTTCTCTAGGCATACTCTGGAGGAATGGTCATTACTTCCACACTTTGTGCATGTTTTCCCTTTTGCAGGGCATGTTTTTCAAGGATGGGGCCTGCGTTGGTTGCCACACCAATGGCAGGTTCCAGGTTCCCTCTTTAGTTTCATTTTGGCCCGCCTGCTCCTCTTGTCCTTTTGTGGCATCCATGATGAGTTTGTTGGCCTTTTCAGCTGATTTGAGGGCCTTTGCTTCAGCTACTACATGTTGCATGTTCTTAGGGTTGCCATCCTGTTTTAGATGCATTTTCAGCAGTTTGCCTCTCATTGTGCAGACCAAAGACGAATTTGTCATTGTACATTTCATCAGATAATGCATTGTACGAGCATTAAAGGCTACCATCCTGTCTGACCTTCATTTCCCATTCTTGGATGGACTTCTGTGGGCTTTATTGACTGTTCCAGAATTTGAATCGGTCTGCTAAGAGTGAACTTCCAAGTGAACCAGTGTAGTGAGGTGTAATTTTTCCTTCCAGATCCATGGTTTTTTTCCTGATCATCAGTTGGTATCTGGTTCAATAATTATGGTGTAGTGAAACACCTGTAGAGCTTTGTCCGACATGGCGGATTGTAGCACTGATATTTCCAGCAAACGTTTTTTGTAATAGTCTCCTCTCTCTCTGTCTCAGGGTTTTTGCCAGGTAGTCTGGTTGGATGCATTAGTCGCGAAATCTGCGCTCAAAGTTCCTGAAGTTTTCTGACGTTTCTCTCAAGTTTCAGTCCAGGTCATTTGAGGTTCGGCATGTTTGCTGGTTTAGTTGCGAGTGTTTTGTTAAATGAATGGTTCCTTTTTGAGGATCTTTTGCGGATTTTACTCTGAGTTGATCCCACTATTCTGACTCCCTTTTGGCCAACAAATTCGACTCCAGCCTCACTTCCACTCAAAGACCAGGTCACTAAACACACAGCTGTAAAATGGGCTATTTTAATTGGAAAAATCCATTACTTGGCTTAAAACGTTTGTACACAGTGTGAAGGGGAAGAGATTTTCTGAAATCAGACAGGATCAGTTAGCTGTGTGGTTTGGAGGATTTGCTGGTGACTGAAGAGGACCCCGAACTTATAGTCACCAGATGCTTTGGACTTTGATCTCTAAATTTCTTGAGAGCGTTTGCATTATTACTCACATCCTCAAATTTAAAGGGTCTTGAAAAGTATGTTTATTACTTTTGTGACAATATTTCAAGTGTGGGAATTTGTTTGGGGATTTAATTACTTCCTCACTGAAACCGATCAATCCCATAATTTTATTATCCAGAGGAGGTGTTGCTTGGAGTTTAAAAGGAATTTAGTTTGAGTGTGCATGCATGTATTTTGATGACTGATTAGAAAACTGTCTTTTGTTCTCTGCATGGCAAAAGGTTTGGGTACTAGTCATCATTTGCCCTGCTCAATATCTTTGGGAAAATTCCCCACTAAATCTGAATGGATTCATTCCCTGGTATTCTGACTATGTTTAGTTAGGCACAGTTGAAGGGCCATTCTTGTTGTTGACAGAATCTTAATACATGTATGTTTTTACACTGAGCGATGAGGGTTATTTTCAGGTGTCAAGAGAATATGTTAGTCATTTTGTAGTTCTTGTTATGGATGTTTTATCTTTCATTAACATTGTAGCTTGTACAGAGGTCTGTTCAGTTAGTAGTGCAATAGTCAGCTTAGTCCCTTTGTAAGAGCAAGTTAGTTTTCTAATTAGTGTCTAATCAACTCCGTGTTTCTGCAGCTCACTATGTTTCTCTTTTTGTTTGCCAGTCTATCAACTCTGTATTTTAATTGTGTCGTTTGTCAAATATCCACACCTCTCCCATTAACAGGTCTTAGTTTTTACCTGCCCCCCTCCTCCCCCAACCTTGTGGAAATTCCAGTTTAGATTCATATTTTCCTTTAAGAGGTTGCAGATGCTTCTTCCTCTAGGAATATCCAATGACCTTCCGTTGAGGAGCTAACGGATATTTTGTGGAGCTACAATGTACACATTATCCCATTATTTTCATTCTACTTGCAAGAGTTTAAAGGTCCTTGTAAGTTCCTATGCAGTTGTGTGGTTGCAATTCATTTTAATGTGGGCTTTCAAATTTTACTCACATTACCATATTTTTGAATTTTTCTTTTTGCATGATAAATAGGGCTTTGTTTTCAAAAATGTTTTCAAACTTAATTTACACTTCAGTATTTCCTTGCATGCCTCATCAGGCAACTTATTTGCATCCATAAATCAAATAATTTTTGATGTCTGCTTGATTCAGGCAGTTGATTGTAGCCTGGTGCATCACACTTTTTAAATTCAGGAATATTTGTTTAGAACCCTGGGAACCAGAGCTCAACTTCCTTTTTTGTTCAAAGCAGTATTAAATATCGAACAAATCCAAGATAAGCATCAACTTTAAATCTTTAGATTTTGTCTAGAAATGTGCATTTCTATTACTATAAATGTTTTCTGTCCTACTTGCTACTTTTAAACTTTCAAGGTAAAATTGCTTCTTAAAATAGAGCGTTTTAAACTAGAACATCATTTAGTACGTAACTCTTTTCAGAAGCTAGTTTTCAATCTAGGATTGCTAAAAGAATGAATGCAGGATGTAAACCAGACCTTAAGTTTCGAAGTACAAGTTTAATGAAAAAGAATGTGTGCATTGCTAAAATAAGTTTGAACTAAAGATATTTCCTTTTCAGTGCAGAGTGGTAAAGCTTAGCTTTTAAGAATATCAAAGTTGCATATATGGGTATGGTAACATAGTATTACCGATAACTGAAGGGCTGAAGGGCGTTCATGTCATATTTTTTTGGTATTTTACTGTTTTTCTGTTATTTCCCCCATTTGTGGCATAATTGGGTTGTTAAAAAGGTGTAACCCCGTCAATCAGCTAAGTAGACTTTTTCCCTAACAGAGCGTGCTGCTTCACTGCGTAATTTCTTTGTTCTCAGTCACAAAGGCTTTTAATAGGATCTTTACTTTTCAGTACAACAAAAGTTTTAATATAGGTATAATGATGTCAACCCTGCTTGTTTTAGTGGAATATCTCCAAACATGCCTGTTGGCTGTGTCAAAAAATATATATAAATAAAAACGAAAGAAAGAAATAATAGGGTATACCTGCCACCTTTTTTTGACTCAAAGGCATGAGACTTTTATTCTGGGAGTGCCAGGATTTTCTAAGATGACATGACTATATCCAAAGATTTCCGAAGACGCCTGAAGATTTCTGAAGACGTTACAAATCCAATAGTTCTGAAGCTCTCAAGAAAATGATTATGTTGCAACGGACCTTCAAAAATCAAATATTTTTGGGAAAGTAGTGTCATTTGCTCATTTTACATGGACTTTTGGTTTCTCACGTTGGTTTGAACATAAAAGTTAACGCTGAAAGAGAACGACGTTTCGACCGTCCGACGGTCATTTTCAAGTTCAAGATGAGAAATAAAATATGTGCTTATATACAATTGTGAAAAAAACTAATGAGATACTGACTTAAAAAGCTCTAAGATATTCACATCTAAACAATAGAAAAAATAATAGCGTGAATGATAAATACAAAGGAACGGTAAAAACGATAAAAGGTATTTAAAACATCACAAAAACCAACCTTATAGAGTTGTTAGAGGTTGCTACAAAAAATCAGCTTTTTTAATTTGAAGGAAATCTGTACGAACAAGTGGACGGAGTTGCTATGGGCTCTCCACTTGGGCCACTCGTGGCAAATGCATTTATGTGCAATATCGAAGAACAATTGACAAACCAAAACAAGATGCCCGCTTTCTGTAAACGCTATGTCGATGACACCCTCTGCAAAATGAAGGTCTACAGGAAACCAACCGATACTGGGCTTTTACTGCACTACCAAAGCCATGTTGACATGAAATGCAAACATTCTCTGCTGAAAACAATGTTAAACCGGGCGTTCAAACTCCATCAGGAATGTGAACGTCTTAAAGGGATTTTTTCTCGCTTGCATTATCCTGAAAGCATCGTAGAGAACACCATCACACATTTTATCGAAACGAAAGTTACTGAGAATGCATGTCCTAAACAATGGGTATCCGACGAACGAACTCTCGTCAGAATCGTCGTACCTTTCAAAGACCAGAAATCAGCGAACGCGATAAGACACCAACTAAGTGATCTCAGCCAAAAGATTGATGCTGATGTCCATCCTGTCTACACAAGTAGTTGGCTTCACGAGTCGACACTTACATCAACGTGTGGAGGAACACAAGCGATCAGCAATTGGCAATCACGTAAAGGACGAGCATGGACAGGATCCAGAGACCATTAAAAGCAACTTCAAAATCCTGAAAAAGGGTCAGAACAAACTCGACTGCTTGATCTTCGAGATGTTGTTTATTCGCGACCTAAAGCGGAAACTGAACAAACAATGCGACTCAATCCGCGCGAAGTTATTTGTTTAATTATTTCACTTTTAAATACCTTTTAAATACCTTTTATCGTTTTTAGCGTTTCTTTGTATTTATCATTCACGCTATTATTTTTTCTATTGTTTAGATGTGAATATCTTAGAGCTTTTTAAGTCAGTATCTCATTAGTTTTTTCACAATTGTATATAAGCACATATTTTACTTCTCATCTTGAACTTGAAAATGACCGTCGGACGGTCGAAACGTCGTTCTCTTTTAGCGTTAACTTTTATAGTTAAATCAATTTCGAAAAACTTGTTGATTCGTGGTTTGAACACATTTTAAGAAAGTGTGTCAGTTAGTGCTGTGATAGTTCTTATTTTTCAACCAGGCGTGAGAAATTGGTTCGTAAGCGTGAGGTCGAAGTTTTCAACCTGTAGGCGTGAGAGTTGGCAGGTATAAAAGGGTGATGTTTTGCACGTGAATTTTGTGTAGGCAGATCAGAGGTTATAAAAGCTAAACATCAACCTAAAGTTTGCCCCAGCTTTTCACTTGCCCTCAGGTGTCTGTAGACTTCACCCATCAGGGTACTTGCCCGTTTAATATTTAATGTTTCATCCGCTAAAAGATGTGAAAATCTCTTTTTTGGTCACATTAAAGATGGTTGGGGAAAGACCTGAGGATGAAACAGATGTCAAACCCAACTTAAAGACTATGGAAAGTTCTCCAGAGATAGGTCTCTATTAGGATGTTACTGTAATATTTCTTCAGACATTGTAGTGTTTCATAAATTCTGAAATTAACTGTTACAAGAGTCTGGTGTTTTAGAATTTTTTTTCCACCAGTGTTCCCTTTGTGCAGTCTTTAATTTGACTAGGACTACAATTTCACCTTTCTAAAGGGCTGTCATAAAATGTAGTGAAGAAAAGCCCACATGTTACAAAAAATCTGCAATCACACTGTTTCAAGTAACTTGACTATTTATTTATATTGCTTAAATTAGTGTAAAACAGCTTTTCTAATATCACTATTGTCTCCTTCCCTTTCACGCATTACCTTCCTTCCCTCTGCACCTTCCACCTTGTTAAGATGAGGAGAGGACCGGTAAGTGATGTTTAGCTTTGAAGAGCTGTCTCATGTTACTTCACTTGTCTCAAGTTATCCATGATAATTGAATCTAAAAAAAGCCCATTGATTTAAGTGATAAATTAAGCATTTATTAGTAACGAATTGAATCCTGAAAGAGAAATGTCGATAGTCAAACTGGGAAATATGGAACTGATTACCAATATAATGCACAGGAATGAATAGATTAGTAAGTCAGGTAATTATTCAGCAGATTAGACACACCATTAGGTCTGTTTCTCTGGGGTTATAATCCCCAGTAATCTCCAAGATGGTTCATTGGCAAGGGGATTCTCTTTACATAAATGCAGATGTACAATTTTGTTTAGAATTTCATTGATAGTTCAAAGCAATTTTATGTAAAAAAAAAAAAAAAAAATTTACCTCCTGCCATGTGGGATTTTAAACTGCTTAAGTTTCATTTCAATAATTGAGTGGATTGCCTGTAGCTAAATTTACTTCCACTATAAACAGTGGATTTGCATTCCCATTTGCCATGCCTGCGGAAGAGATACTATCCACTAAAGTTACCCCATAATATTTGCTGGTAATATCAACTTTCAAATCTGATTCTGTATGATCAGCTCATGCTGTGTCTGGTGGGCACAGGAATTACGGAGATAAAGAAGAACTTTAAACAATGTAATATCATTAAAATACAACAATAAAACAATAAAATATAAATTTCGTGGCAAAGGCACAGAGCGTCAAGCACTATTGACCCAAGAAAATGTTTTATATACCCACAAGTAATGGGCAACACACGTTTCTAGCAATAACTCATTTTGCTGATGAAGCATTAAAACAGCTTACATCACAAAGAGAATACATGTGACTCCTAGGCTAAAATATAAATAACATTTTAGGTACTGTGCCTCCTAGTACAGCAATAGGGGAAAACAAATCTTACAAGAGCTGCTGGAAATTATGGAAAAAGAACATTTGCTAATTGATTCAACACAAGTGCAAGGAAAACCCACGTTTATTTCATTGTGCATCCGCTTATATCACAAATTATGTGTGCGTGGATGTACAATGCAATTTTAAAAATTGCAGTCACCTTATTAACACCAGGGTAGAGAGATCAGCTTTGACTAAGCACACCTCTTACAATCCTCTGATCAGAAGAACAATGCATTAGCTACATGTACTACACTACACCTTCGTGTTTGGTAAGAGCAGTTAACAATTCTGACCCACCCCTCTACCCACAAAAATTTATCATCAGAGACGAAGAGTTACCTAAACAGAATCCAAATAAATTGTTTACGTAACTTTTCGTTTCAGTATGAATACAATAGCTGGATTAGGAAACAATACCTTCACTTTGTTGTATCATCTGTAATTAAAATGCCAATTCCAATATATTGTACTCCGACTTTTTTTTTCCCCCAACATTTCGGTCAGTTTGGCCTTCTTATGGAGCATTGGTAAATTCATGTACAACTCAGTTCGGATTGAAATCGTTACATAATTCTCTCTAGGAAATGCCTTGCAAATTAACTTACTTAGCTCAAGCCATTTTTATAAAAATGAAAATACTGAATCAATTTAATGAATATAATTTCGTATATTGAGAATGGTGTATTATTCAGTGAGTGACACAGGCAAACTCGGAAAAAGGGAATTCGAGTCGAACCTAAGACCTTTCGATTACTAGTTCGGATTGCTCTACCACTGAACTACAGGAGTCTTGTGGGAGCTAAGGTCATTAAACTAGGTTCATGGGACAAACATCCTGTGCACTGCTGCCTTGTAGACTGTATTATGCTTAGAGGTTTATTTCATAATTTATTACCCTTCTGTATGTGAACTGATTGTGACATTAGCATCAACTTTCAATTATAAAATAATTGACAATAAAGAATGTGTTAATTTAAATCTAGGAATTTATTCCTTTATGTATACGCTTCTTAAACACACATAATTTTCTGAGGATGACATATTGAATGGTACGAATGCTTGTGACCCTTCAAAAGAGACCATCCCTGAAAGCGGCGATCTCAAGCATATTTTGACTTTCTGCAGGGAGAATTTAAAACATTTCACACGACGGGTACACTAGACCAGCTAAGAAATAGACCATTTCCGAGTTGCTTTGCACCTCATTATGAAAGCGAGGCTATGTGCAAAGTTTTTGTTATGGAAATTAATTTCCATTCATATGCAAACAAAACTAATTTTCATATGAAAAGTTTTGCACTTAGCCTCGCTTTCATCGTGAGGTTTACATCAACTCGGAAATGGCCTATTGCTACAGATTTTATTGAATATTGACAACAACAACAACAACAAAAAAGACATGTTCGCGTGGACATATGATTAGTTAAAAGTGTGCGTACATTTGCAACAGTTTTCAAGATAGTTACACCAGTTACATTGCGTTCAATTATGCTAACACATTTTAGCTACCTGAACGTGTTGTCTGTACGCACAAACTACTTTCATGTACAAAAAAAAACGTAAACAAATAAGAATAGACTGAGAAGTTCAGGAAAGCAGTGCAGCTGGAAAAAGTGGCAAATGGTTGAATGAATTAGTGTAAACACAAATTCAGCTCTATTTGGTCTAAATTTAGTAGAGGAAAACCTGCCCTTGGAATTTCCACTAAAATGACGGGAAAATAGTAGAAAAATGCATACACTTATCCTTGTTCTAGCATTAGTCTCTAAACATGAGTGTCGTCGACTTGTTGTCTCTATGTGAAGCCTGCATTATGGACAGTTTATTTCTCTGTAGGTTCCATAGCAGTGGATTTAATGTCTTTTGCAGCATAGATACCAGCAATAAAGTGTAGTTCATGTACTAAGTTGTTGAACATTTTTTCAGGTGATCAGTATAAAGGACAATGACAGCTTATCTGCTTTGCTCTCTGTGGAGTTGAAAGCAGACTTGCTTATGATGTTGTCAGACGTGCACGGTATTTACAGTGGCCCTCCAGATCAGCCTGAATCCCGCCTCCTGGACACATTCAGACCAAATGATGTCAGCAACATTGAATTTGGAGACAAATCTCGTGTGGGGCGTGGAGGCATGGAGTCCAAAGTCAAGGTATATTTTCATAACTGCCAATTGGTACTAAATGCTCAAAATAATTTAAAGTTTGTGGACAAACAAAGACACCCAGACAATATCCAGAAGGATGTTGTGCTGCCAAGTCCAACTGTGCTGTAGATGAGTATACTTGAGGGAAAAAACATATACCTATGGAAGCGAACTTCTTTAAACTTTTGTCTTCAGTGTTTCAGTCGTACGACCTTCGTCAGCGGGTGAAGATTAAAATCGTAAGAAACAACAGCGTGTTTGCACTTATAAAGAAAGACAATTTCAGGCAGTGTAGGTCATACAAGTCTTCGAGAAAATATGAAAGAGATTAAATAAAGTCTATGTATGAGTAAACAAAAAATAATTGATAAGAAATAACTGGTTCCATGGACAACCTCACAGACCACTTCCGATAGACCACCCTGAAAATTTGATTGGAAAAAATGATATTTTGAAGTTTAAGGGCGCGTTCTTTTGGGATAATTCCGGAATAGGAGTGCACAGATCTAGAACAGACGATATTTGTGTTTATTTTTGGGACCTATTCTTTTTTTGGGAATAGTGTTTCATTCATTCTGCTCCTGGTAGCGCTTCCTCCTCATGCAGTCGTAAAAGCGCCAAGGTTATCTGTCAGTTGTCCTAAAAAAAATAAAAATATACGAACCTGTAAATGTGTCTCAGTTTGTTGCGGAGGGAATGGCTGCAGATTTCGCATTGCCTCGCAGTTGGGCGTGGTGTGTCAGTATTGTTTTGTGAGGGTGGAGGAGCTCACTTGGATTGGATTGACAATTGGCCCCTGTTCAAGGGTAGCCACACTATGCATATCAATATGTGTGATATTCATTTTCTGGAGGTATGGCGATGAGCATGCATTCTTACAATTTATGTGAAGATGTAAATGAGCACATTAATCATCATCATGAGCAACACAGTTTTTAAATTGTTTGTAAAATCTTATTAAAAGGTGTTGTCAGTGTGTTTTGTCAGTAGTCGTTGACCTTCCTCCCTTTTTAGGCTGCAGCATGGGCACTTGAGAGAGGCACCAGTGTGGTGATAGCAAATGGTACCAGTAGTGATTATGTGATTCGTCAGGTATTGGACGGTCGCAAAGTTGGAACATTTTTTACTATGGTGGAAGAAACAGGGCCATCTGTGGAGAACCAGGCAGCAGGAGGTTTGTGGAACATATCACATCTAGTAGCAGTACAAATGGCTGTAAAATTTAGTAACGTTAAGTGACACTAAATACAATTGTTATTTGTTAATCTTTCTCTCAAATGTAAAATTGGCTGACCCTGGATGCTTTATTTACAGTCTTCGCCATATTGCGCCCCATCCTAGAACAACAGGAACAGCATAACGTTTCATTACAACATAGTTTATAGTACGCGTGATATGATTGGTCAATTCTGCAGGCCGTATTTCATTGTAAGGCCCGCCAAATTTGAAAGTTTCCTTTCCCGCGTGCCCGATTAACCTCAGAGATATCTTACTTATCTCGTTTTCACGGTCCGTTTTGTAAGTTAAGGATCCTCGTTTTGGACCATAAATCAACGGGAAAAAATCTGGGTTGTAACTTACAGGCAAATAAAGGAATATTCATGCTAGGCATTAATTTATTTATGAATTTAAAAGTATTTTTCAACTTTTGGCAACTTGGCTGGCATGCACAGCAACGTTCTAATAAAGACATAGTGATGTACAATGACCTCTAAGTAGCTGACTCTATCTTACACGTTCGAGACTTTTTGAGTGAACACTGTTGTCGTATGTGTATTCCAGATCTAGATATAGCAAGACCGTGCCGGCTTCTTGCTCTTAGTGGTCTTATTTAGTGTTGTTTCACTTTTTGTCTCCTTTTCCAGCCCGTAAAGGAGGCAGAGCCCTTCAAGCATTGACTTCCGACCAGGTAATCAGGCCCCCTGTTCATAGGAGATGGGTTTAAAAATGTATAGCATCTCTTCCATGTTCAGTTCACTTATTAATTAAAATGTCTCCCTAAAACCAAGTTTACGTGAACCAAAATAATTTTATAACTTACACCCATTTTATTAAAAAAATTAAAAAAAAAAAAACCCTTGAACCTGACAAAGTCCAAGTTTTAAGAACACGTTAGGAACATATCCAAGCCTGTCGTTTGTGTAACAACTTTACTTTTGTATTTCAAATGAGAAGAACACTCAGGTACAATATTAAACGTAATAGTTCACGTTTGTCTTGAACTGAAGAACTTGAGAATAAAATAAAATAGCTAAGTGTACCCAATTACAACTTTTAACTTCATTTCACAACAATTATACGTGAGGTCAATCAGCAACAAAACTGTTTGTATTTGGTTTTGAGGTGATTTACTACAAACCCATTTTTTTTTCGTAATTGCAAAACATAAATTTTTAAGAATGTTTAGCCTCAGCTCAGGAGAAGACGTTCTTAAAAAGGGTTATGCAACCTCTGTAATATTGTCATTTAAAAAGTTTTCATTGAAATTGTGGTCAACTCAGGGCATTTGGTTAAAAATTGTTGAAAACAAGCGTTGGTTTGCTTGACTTAATTTTTGTGTTAAACGCGTCAGTCTATAGCTAAATATACACATGCATCCTCAAGTTTTTTAAGTTTCTTTCGTAAAGGGTAAGAAAGGGTTTCTATATTTTAACATAATTTCACTTTCCTTCTTTATTTTGTAGCGAGGCAGAATCATTTACAAACTAGCTGATCTTCTCACTGAACGCAAAGATGAAATCCTCGATGCCAACTCCAAAGATCTTGAAGAAGCTCGTTTTGAAGGGCGTCTCCCGGCTCCTATGATAGCCAGACTACTTTTGACCCCAGCTAAACTGGAAAACCTCGCACAGGGACTCAGGCAAATTGCTGATGCATCACATGACATTCTGGGTCGTGTAATAAGGCGGACCAGGATAGCTAAGGATTTGGAGCTAAAACAGGAAACAGTTCCCATTGGAGTGTTGCTTGTTATTTTTGAATCCCGCCCCGATGCACTGGTTCAGGTACCTGATAAAACTACTGAAATACTACTGCTTTGACGTAGAAAGAACGCTCTCCTAATTGTAGATTTTGCAGGGGCGCATGACATCATCACCAACTTGGCAAAGGAGAGAGATCATCGAACGCACTCCCTAATCTTTGATTATTACTGGTTAATGTTTTTAACTTGGCATTATAGTACCAGTCTTGGCAATTATAAGTAATTCTAATATGCCATTAACTGTTGTGAGAATGAAATATCTCCATCTAAAACCAGGGTTGTGTGCATTGGATTCAGCCACTAAGGATACAACTGTATAATGAGTTAATGACCTGTGGCAGCGAAGGTGGAGTTAATTTTGTCATGATACAAACCTCAGTGCTATTCCGCTTATTTAAATGCAAAGTAGTTAGCTTCAGAAAAACATGATTTACGTATGTAAAACAGTGAGTTTTGTAACCAAACAAAGTCAACTTCAGGCTCACTTCCGCTCAAAGGCCAGGTCGCTAACAACATTTCAAATGAGCGATTTAAGCAGCTACTGTGTGACAAAAGCTCTTGTTTAAATAACGGATAGTTTTACAATGGGAACAATTACTGTACAGCCTGTTGATCATGGGCTGCTAACTGTGATGTGCTTAACATGGTGTTATTTGTACTAGGTCGCTGCTCTTGCCATTAGCACAGCTAATGGTCTGTTATTGAAGGGTGGTAAAGAGGCTTACCACAGCAACAAATGTCTTCACAATCTTGTACAAGAGGCGTTGTCGTTGTATGCTCCACCGGAGGCTGTTAGTTTGGTTAGTTTATCAAATTCAAGTATTTAAACTTTGAATGATTGTCCTTCGGGTGTTGATGTTGTTCGTAAGCCTGTATTCAACCAACTTAAGTTTAAAGAATTGGAATTTGGCTTTGTTATCGAATACTTTTGAAAGTAAGAAACATAAAACCTTTCAACATTTCCACCGTGACAATCGATCAGAACATTCTTTATTTTGCAAAGACCAGCCTGTTGATTACCGATCATTTCACCATGACTTCTTTTGTTCCTAAATTTCTTAATTATATTACCTGATTTACGTGGATGTTTGGATTCCGTGGCCTTTAATCGTCTTTTCTTCTTTACAGTCCGAAACTCGGTCAGTGAATCTGTAATAGTTTTGTGCCACTTAAACTGTAGAAGTAACTCCAAATTTGTTTTGTGCAAGAAATGATCGTATACTAGATTCATGCCGGACAAGCAACGTTAAGTTACTTTAGTTTCTCAAGTAAATCACGTAGTTCATATTGCCAGGTTAGCATGGTAACTTTGGTTTTGTCAAAGTGTAAACCTTCTAGTAAAACTAGTGTTCAATTCCTCCATTTGAAAGGTTAGTACTCGAGAAGATGTAAACGATCTCCTTCAGCTGGATAAATATGTGGATTTGGTTATCCCTCGAGGCTCTAGTGAAATGATTGAACGCATTCAGTCGGAGAGTAAAGGAATTCCTGTTCTTGGGCATGCTGAGGGAATCTGCCATGTGTATGTTGACAAAGATGCCGCCGACCTTGAAATGGCAACAAACATCGGTAAAGTTCATATTTTTGTTAACTAGCCTGTTTATTCTATTTGTCTCTTTCTACTGTTGTTTCGGTGGCTTGTTTATTGCCTTTTCTGTTTCGTCGTCTTATTTTTGTGTAGCTGTAGCGTTATCGCCAAAGGATAGTTTATTCTAGAACTGAATTGGGTTAGTGGAGCCCAGAAAGTTCCCTTTTTAAGAGGACAAAAGGACTTCCAAAATATTTGAATGACACAGGTTTAGATTTAGGAATATACTGGTTGAGTAAAAATTGATATTTTTTTAGATATCAAACTTTCATAAGGTGCTCCAATGGTAGCTTGAGGATTGTAGTGAAACAACTTCAAAAAAGCTGTTCAATTGTTAATTTGTGCGTCACGGCTGAAGAGTTGTTGCAAGTTTTGTGCGCGAATATATTTATTTATTATATTTATTTGCTGCTAAACTCGAACACACTCAATAAGCCACGATTACTACTTGTATAATAATCACTTTATCTACCCTCGGATTTGTTAGGCTGGTTAGTCCTCCAGTATTAAATGTTAATGCTCCGAGCTGTCGAATTGGAATTTGGAAATGTTGGTTTTTGAGGAGAGGGGAAAATCGGGGTACCCGGAGAAAAACTTCTTCAACCCACATATAACACCGAGTCTATGAATCGACCCGAGCCACATTGATGGGAGGCGAGTGCTCTCACCACTGAGCCATCCCTGTTCCGTGAAGCATTTTTCTCTTCAACATTGTTTAAAGTGAGGAACGACACGGGAATAGAACTACAGAATATGGCGGTTGTACTGCTGATCGTGGGGAGAACAGCGGGAATTAGATATAGCGGAAACGGAACAGGAACGAGATAAAGGAGAAGGTGATTGTAAAGTGTCCAAGCCAAGGAAGTGTTCGTAACGTCTTCCCGATTTAAGGACTTTACCATGTAATTTAATCGAGGAATGAGTTCACGTTCTCACATATTGCCAATAACGTGAAGGACCTAGAACTATTTTGCTATGGAGGAGATAAAGGATTCTGTTTCTCGTTCTTGGTTTCCCTACACTTACGGGTGAGAGTCATGGCGGTCGGTCACTCTTTTCGACGCTCCGGTTTTCTGTGTTTTATGCTGAGTTTACTTCTTCTATACCGCGGAATAACGATTGATCTGGGCCAACCCCAAATGTGTCCACGTTTAGCTGATTTCTATTTGGTTCTACAAGAAAATTCTACAGCTTCAACGAACTTATATTCGATCACAGCGTCTTGGGCTAAGCACCATATTGTTTCACAAATCCTTCATAAAGGCTTTTCTTCGTCAAGAATCTGCTATTATCCCAACTCTGTTGCAAGTTACCAAATCATTCGTCTCCAGTTGAGCGGCGACGTAAACCCGAATCCTGGTCCAAATGGTTCCGAGCAGCACAATTCTACAGAACAACAAAAGTCCACTCGTCTTCTAACTTTTTATGCTAATGCACGAAGCATCGTCAACAAATCAAGCAAACTAGATCTAGCCATCGCCGCTCTGGGGTATGATATTATTGTTTTAACTGAAACTCATCTGGACAGCTCAATTCCTGATGGTGAAATCTTTCCTAGTGACTTTTCGGTTTTTAGACGGGACCGAAAGCTCAATGGACGTCATGGAGGCGGGGTATTGATTGCTACGCGAGACCATATCAAAGCGGTTCTCCGCGACACTCCAAAGAACGACTCAGAGTTCATCTTCTTCGATCTTCTGTTTTCATATAACCGCAAAGTCACCTTGGGAGTTTTCTATCGACCACCCAATAACGATGTTAAGCCTTTAGATGACTTGCAAGCTGCTCTACAAGAGTTTTCGACGAACGAGCTGATTCTTCTTGGCGATTTCAACCTTCCGGAGATTGATTGGTTGAATAACAGAGTTTTGCGGCAATCTGACATTTATACGCTCATGATGGACATTGTCCAAGACAATTTCCTGACACAATTAATAAATGAACCTACCAGAGACTCGAACATCCTAGATTTAGTTCTTACGACTTCGCCCGACCTTATAAACAATTTGTTTGTCGGAGAACCCTTTTCAGATCATAACTCTATCTCTTTCTTATTATCTGGTACACCTTACGTCCAGCGCAAATCACAGAAGCTGTTGTATTGCTATGGTAAAGCCGATTGGGATAACCTAAGATCACTGTTATCCTATATTCCATGGCATTGCGCCTTCTTCGACAGCGATATTAATCACAATTGGGCTTGCTGGAAAGATTTGTTATTTACAGCAGTCGACGAGTGTATTCCCAAACGCAAGAATAGAAGGAAATCCAACGCCCCCTGGATTACCAAGGAACTTATTGTTTTGTGCAAAAAGAAGAAATCATTGTACAAGAGAGCGCGTAGAAGTAACACAGCTACTATTTGGGAAAAATATCGGCAACTCAACAATTCTGTTAAGAGACTTTGCAACACCGCTCGTTGGTCGTATATAAAGAAACTAGCTCTTGATCTGCAGGAATATGATAACCCGAAGCCTTTCTGGAATTTTGTCAAGTCCAAGAGAAGAGGCACTAATAATCTCATCTCTCTGAATGTAGATGGATCTGTTCTGACAGACGACTCCAGTATTGCTCAAAGTATGAACTCATATTTTTCCTCGGTGTTTACCACCGAAGATCATGTAAATTTTCCCACACAGGCTTGTACTTTTGACAAGAAGCTTGCGAGAATTGATTGTTCTGTAGATGAGGTTAAACGCCACCTTCTAAAACTCAAGCCCAACAAGTCCCCTGGGCCTGACCATATCGCTCCATGCATTTTGAAATCGTGTGCACTGGAATTAGCACCTTCGTTGACGCATATGATAAACAAATCGTTCTCTGTTGGCCTTCTACCTGATGAATGGAAACATGCAGATATCACACCTCTACATAAGAAAGGTTCTAAATCTTCGAGGGAAAACTACCGTCCAATTTCCCTTACTTCAATTGCTTGTAAGATCGGTGAAAAAATTGTTTTTGATAGGATGATTAAGTTTTGGCGCGAAATTGACCTTATCAACAACAACCAATTCGGTTTTTTAAGAGGAAGATCCACTGCAACTCAATTATTATCAACTTTTAAGGATTGGGCGAAATCTCGAAATTTATCCACTCCTACCGATGTCATCTTTCTTGATCTTGCCAAAGCTTTTGACAGCGTTCCTCATGAGCGGTTGCTTTTAAAATTGAAAAGTAACGGCATTGACGGTTCTCTACTCAACTGGCTCAGACATT
Organism: Pavona decussata; assembly: GCF_977016875.1. NCBI lineage: Eukaryota > Metazoa > Cnidaria > Anthozoa > Scleractinia > Agariciidae > Pavona > Pavona decussata. Next base: position 202,581 of record NW_028145599.1, read on the forward strand.
TTTTGGTGGGGCGCAAACAACGTGTAGTTGTTAGGGGATCTTGTTCTGACTGGTCGTGTGTTACCTCCGGAACTCCACAGGGGACCATCCGTGGGCCTTTATTGTTCCTCCTATATATCAATGACATAACTGAATGCATATCATCTACCGTTAAACTTTATGCAGACGACACGAAGATCTACAGAGAGATAATTGATCCGATTATTGACTGTCAGATTCTTCAGGATGATCTCAACAACTTTAGCGAGTGGGCTCGCAAATGGCAGCTTCGTTTTAACGCGGATAAATGTGAATCTATGCGAATTACGCATTCCCGAGATAGGTCAGAAACCAATTATTTCTTAGAAAAGCCCCTGAAAGACGTACATAATTTTAAAGATCTCGGTGTTACAATAACTAAAGATCTCTCATGGGGTAATCATATTGGTATTACTGTGAACAAAGCGAACAAAGTCTTAGGTTCCATTAAACGCGCGGTAGGCACCGCCGATACTAATGTCTTCTCTATGTTGTACAAATCCCTTGTTCGGCCAATATTGGAATACGCGGTACCTGTCTGGTGTCCTTACCTTGTTAAGGACATCCATGCCCTCGAGAATGTACAGCGAAGAGCATCAAGACTTGCTTTAAACCAACGCAAAGGACAAATGTCCTATGAAGACCGATGCAAATTACTAAAATGGCCTACTCTTTCCGACCGTAGAACTTATTTATCTTTAATTGAATGTTATAAGATAGTTTTTGGATTTTATCATTTAAAATTTGAAGACTTTTATGATTTCGCCACAACTCGGTCTACAAGGGCAAATCATCAATACAAGCTCTATGTGAAACCAGCACGACTTAACTGTTATAAACATTCTTTTTTCGTTAGAACTGTGAAACTCTGGAATGAACTACCTGGCGATATAGTGGAAGCTGATAGCTTTAAGCATTTTAAATCTAAGCTCAAAATGTATTTGAATATTTGACTCTAAAGATCTCGATTTATGTATACTTATTTTTGTTTTTCTTTTATTTGAGGGAGTTTTCGCATAGGGCTAACCTCCAAACTTCCTTTTCTAGAAGTGCTTTTCTTCTTAGTTTTATCTGTATATATAGTCTGCTTCTGGAATAAATAAAGTATGTATGTATGTATGTATTTATTGTAGTAGTAATTTAGATGGCCTGTTTATTTTTTTATAGTATTTACTGTCTGTAGCATCTTGTATAGCCTGTTTATTGCGTTGTTCTGTTTGCAGTGGTAATCTTGGGTAGCCTATTCATTGTGTATTCAGGTTGTTTATTGTGGTGCTCTGCTTGTGTTGTCATCATCATCATCATCATCATCATCATCATCATCATCATCATCATCATCATCATTATCATGAATAGAATCCATATATGTATTAATCCTTAATATGCTAAATACCCAGGAATTGATATATGTAGTCAGTTACACAGGCATACTCGGAAAAAGATAATCCGTGTTCTTCCGACAAGAATCAAACCTATAACCTTCTGATAACTGGTTTGAATGCTGTACTATTGAGCTACAGGACACCCGTGGGAGCTAAGCCATTAAACTAGGTTCATGTGACAAACATTCTGCATATTGCTAGGTTTTAAATGTCGATGCGTAATGCATGTGAAATAAATGGGATGTTATGTTATTCACCGGGATCAAAACATAACATCCCATTCCTTTCACATACCTATGAATTCAATGTTACATTACAAACGTAACTTCTATGATTTACCATATACCGGTACTCTGTTTTCTTGAGAGTCTTTTAAAAACCGTCTATAATCTCTACAGTTTCTATGACATTTGAGCAGATCATTAAGCAACTTAGTAGCCACTCTCAAGAGGACTAATAAACTAAGCAAACTGTTTAAACCTAGTCGTGTTTATTTAGTCTGATTATGATGTGTTCTGTTTGTAGTTGTGGATTCCAAGTGTGATTATCCAGCTGCTTGCAATGCCATGGAAACTCTCTTAGTGCACAGAGACCTAATCAGATCATCTTTTCTGGAACGTCTGCTTAAAGCTCTCAGGGAAAAAGGAGTAAGTGCCATGGATATTGACATTGTGATGCTCTGATGCAGAAAACATGTAGTGTATTTAAATAGTACTACCTGTACTAACTGTGAAAGAGGAAATCTCGATATGATTAAATTGGACGTGCGCTGTAGCATCGGGTACCAATGACGTACTCACTAAATTAGCGCGCCTTAGCATATAGACAGGAGCATTTTACTGGAAAATTCACCACTTGTAAAATTCATGCGAATGGCGTATTTTCCATATCCTCACTAGTGAGGATATTGATGACGTCAACAAACAGTCGGAAAAAATGGCGAGTGATAGATTCGTCAATATAACAAAAATAAAATTACACGATAGCTTGAAGATATGAATTTTATTTTCTCGTGTTAAAAACAATATTTTACTCACTCAATATTGTTTTTACCACTGGAAAATAAAATCGCTGCGCTCGTTCGTAAAATATTGTTTTTACCACTCGAAAAAAAATAAAATTCATATCTTCGCGCCGCCGTGTAATATCCTCTATGTATAACATCGGGTAATGATGACGCAGCATTAAATGTACAGGCTAACTGCACAAATCAGTATTACTTTGTGCAAACTGTTCTTCGGGTATAACTAATTGAAACGCTGTATGTTTTCACCTTTCAAGTCTTATAAGGGTTTCCAACAGCAGGGGCAACTTTAGTGTCAACTATTCTTTGTTTAGAATTTAAAATGTGGCAGTCTATCAGTAGGAAAATGAACACTCTGGCAATCAGGGAACAACGAGAAAAACTGAGTAGAGTCTTCCCAAACTTTTATTCACGGATGTTACAGTTTCTTTTTGTTTAATGTAAATCATGGTTACATTTTTTGTGTTAAAATGTTTTGTGTCACCAGTATCAGCATAAATCAAATGGTTCTTTTTTTTTCTTCAGTAGTTTCTACTAGAAAAATATACATTTTTAAATCTTTTTAAAAGAAGACCAATGGCCAAAATGTTTCAAGAATTTGTCTCCTTTGCCTTACTGAGGTACGTTTTTTTCCGTTTTATTGTACAGGTGATAGTTCACGCCGGGCCTAACCTAGTAAAGACGTTACCACTGGCTCCAGCTCCTGCAAAGAGTATGAAGAAAGAGTACAGCGGGCTCGAGTGTGCTGTGGAAGTGGTCAGGAATGTTGAGGAAGCTATTGATCATATCCATCAATTTGGAAGCTCACATACCGATGTTATTGTCACGGACAATCGTTAGTAAACAAACGTTTTTTGGGAGAGGGTTTCCTTTGTTTGTTTGTTTGTTGGTTAGGTTTTTTCTTAGTTCTTTGTTGTATTTTCCCCCTTTGTTTTCGTATTTCACGGTTTTATCGTAACTTTGAAGCTCGTTTGGTCTCCTTGTACCGACATAACACCGACTGTATGGGTTACATTTTTCTCTGTTTTATTTTCTCACTTTCCTTGCCTCCTCGTTCTCTCCTTTTCAAGTTGCACTTGCTTATCTTACAAACTGACAATGAAACGGTGCTGTCAAAGTCTCCTAGTTTCCATGTCATGTCTTAAAGCGCCCTTCCATTTACAGGGTCCATGTTATACTCAATTTAGAAAGCCTGATGATTGTCCGTCTTCCTCAAGGCAACGCTTTTTGTCGTTTATGAGATATTAAATTGTTGTGACTTGCTTCAAAGTAGGATTTCTGAATTTATATTTTCCTGAATGATTAGTTTTTGATAACGTAACGTTGACTCTTCAATAAAAGAGAAAATAATTTTGGATGTTCTAGGAAGCCAGATGAAACCAAGAAAAACGTAAAGGGTATAACATAGCAACTAGCAGAGTAATCAGATCAACAGAGCCAACTATTTTGTGGTTAAAACCAACAGTAATATCTTTCTGTTTCCAGCTGAGACGGCCAGGCACTTTCTAACATCCGTGGACAGTGCATGTGTATTCCATAACACCAGTACCAGATTTTCTGATGGATATCGATTTGGACTCGGTAGGTGAATTTTGTGACCACTGAACATTAATTGATATGTGCTGAACTGATGTTATAATGTCCTGTACGTGTGTTTAGGCGCAGAAGTTGGTATCAGTACAGGTCGTATCCACGCAAGAGGCCCGGTGGGAGTAGAAGGGCTCTTAACTACAAGATGGGTGCTAACTGGCCAAGGGCACACAGTAGCGGACTTTGCTGAGGGGGGTCCGCTAAAGTATCTCCACGAAGCGCTGCCTCTTGAACCTCTTGAGGAGGAGCCTCAGAGTTCGTCGGACGAAGACGACACAGGAAATGGTGAAGTAATTCAGAAATAGACGGCGCAGGCCTGAATGTAGCAACTTTCACGGTCACTCTTTTCTGCTTAGGTGAAGAGGGTGGACTTGTGAAGCAACTTTGCATTGTTTTAGTTTTTGTCTGTCGTCAAAACAACTAAGTACATCAGCAACTGCTAAAAAAAAAAGACATTTTGACAAACGACCCAAGCGAAAAATAACTTAAATAAGGTTTAAAAGGCAAACATGTACTGGCATAAAGAATGTCGAGCATCTTTAAGAAGTCAGAATAATGGTTCAGGTTAAATTATTGTAAGGTACATTGCCGTATAGAGTGATCACAAAGAGGCCAAGTTAGTTGGTCTAGGGTTGTATAGTATATATTTTTCTACAGATAAGCTACCAAGTCTGCTTTTACAACATGCTCCATGGTCCAGACCAAAGAGGTTTTGATGTGCAACACGTTGAAAAAAAACTTATTCATGAATGCTTTGGAAAGGAAAAAAGAACTGTTGCGACGTTCATTCACGTGTTGAAATAACAGGAGCATACTTATGTGTCCTCTAATGCAAGCAATTCCGTTCTATTGATGTCTATATGATAGGCAGTGGTGGTTGTCGGTACGACTGGCATCACTATCCGCAAATATTAAAACCCATCAAGAGGTTACTGATTTAAAGTGCCCCTAACCCTTCAATTTGTTTTCTTTTGGTAGATTTCTATATCTGTGAAGAACTCATTTTCGAAAATTTTTTTTTGAAATATTGAATCATTTTTATTTTACGAGCGCTAAAAGTTACTGAAATTTTTAAATTTTTGCGCCCTTTAAGCCCCGCTGGACAAATTTTTGTCTCGTGGGCTCATTAGGAACGAGCCAATGAGAAGCGTCCGATATTTGACACTTTCTTAGCTGTGACGTAAGAAAAGGACACCAGAAGGATTCAGAAGGAATCTTATGCATGCTGATTCCTTTCTCTACATTTCAAGAGTTGCTGCATCCAAAAACCACACATTTTTAAACCATTTTCTCTCTTTACAATTGAAGCATTACCGCGAATCTTCGGATATTTTTGCACGATGTCCTTTTCTTACGTCACGCTCCACATTTGGCCGAGTGGGGGACTAATGCGAACGATAGGTGAAAATATCGACAAGACTGCCTTCACTTCTAGCGCTCGTGAAAAAAAAAGGATTCAATATTTCTCAAAAATTTTTTCGAAAATGAGTTCTTGAATGATATGGAAATCTACCAAAAGAAAACAAATTGAAGGGTTAGGGGCACTTTAACTCCAAGTAGAGACAGTTTGGCGCAATGAATTGTCCTGCAGCTGTGTTGTGTCAACTCGCTCAGTTAAAGCTGGTACTAGGGCGCTCTCCATTTGGCTAAAAGTTTCGGCTTTTAATTCCTAATGGAAAGGCTAATTATCCAGGCGAAAAGCTCCTTTTCAGTTGCAAACGCGTCATCTGATTAGTAAATTACAAAAACTTACTTGATAGGACACAAGCCAACAAAATGGACCTGTAAATTTTGTGCAAATAGAACAGCAGTTTCCGTTCCATCTGATTAGAATAGAAAAGGTGTAGTACCTTAGAAGGTCGTTAATTTGTTCCGGAGAGTTTCCCGCGCGTTTCGTTTGCATTTTAACCGGTTGAACCGGAAATTGTGGCTAAATTGAAAGCGCCCTAGTCTTCCCGCTTTCATTTCAGGGTTCGTTTACTTAAAAACCGTTGTTTGCCGTGCTATTCAGATATTCAGGGTACTGGCCACCTGCTCGTAATTTATTTTGAAAGGGTACTGGGAGAAAAATAGATGTGATCTCATCTCAGAACTGGCCCAGGTTGCTTCCAAGAAGCGCTGTTTAACTTAACAGAGTTTTCTATTTACCTCTATTGATCTAGAAATTAATATATGCTGATCATCTTTATCAGGACTTCAGAAAAGCACATGCTATCACAATCAATTCTCGTCATACGGACTTAAAATGTGCCCAAACTAAAGACTAGTAAGGACCAAAAAGCCTAGTTTATAGTGAAGAAAAAAGTGCATTCTATATATTTTTTTCGGTCACCATATCGTGGTCCCAAGGTTGCCCGTTACAATGAAAGTTGACTGTGGTGTAAATGTTCTTTTGATATCGGCAAATGTACGAGTCAGCGAAAGTGGAATATTGATAGGGAAAGATAAGTTGTCATGAATTATGTGCAATATATGTTATATGTATCTTATATCAGAATCTTTACATTCTATTTATCCGCCTTATTTTTCTGTTTAAAACTTTACAATGCAATGTCCACAATTGTCTAAACAGTGTCTATGATGTCAAGATAGTAATAATGCGTACAATAATATAAAAAAATAGAAAAATAAAAATTTAATTTTGACAAATATCTGGGACCAAAAGTTCGATTCAACAAGCAGATTTCCTTTTCCTTCTGTAGCTACTGTAACGTTCTGAAAGCAACGACTCTGAGAAGTGTGTAACTGATACCGCATATAGTATCGTCCAGGTGTCGTTTTAATGTAGAAGTGTACCATTTAAATTAACAGAGTATAGCTATAGTCCAGCGCTGCTAGGCGTCTTTTTCTTCTTCATCGACAGTAACTTCCTGTGTTTTTGGCGATGCCCATGGCTGCCGCTCTCCCGAGGCCAGCCAAGTGTAGAAAATTACGGCGATGACATAAACGATCATGGTGATCCAGAACACTATCCGCCATTCTTCTTGTTTCTAAAATTAAAGGGACATTTTTAGTGCTAAAAGGTTAACCCCAAACTATAAAAATTTAACAATTTTTTTTTTATTTTTTATTTTTATTTAAAGTACACATCTTTAAAAAATTACACGTATCTCAAATTACAAATTACAATGACAAAATACTCTGCTATGGCCTCCGATATTACAATATACATTGCTTATTTACACCAGGTGTTACATAAATTAGGAAAATGAATAAAATAAAATAATTAATTCTGAATAAAACAAAAAGCAAAACAAAACAAACAAACAAAAAAGATTAATAGTATGGGGATGGGGTAGTAGGAGTGATTTCTGATCTTAATTTAATACAATAAAGAAAACTTGTCTGTAAAGTTTATGAGGAGCATAATCATGTTCCTAGTATTTTTTCGATGTTAAATTACAAATTTTCAACTTTGTATTTATAATTGATTCTAGTGATAAATTCATTTAGTACGAGTAAACTGTTCTTTAGTTTACTTACACAGAATTTCATGAAGAGGAGGGTGTAATTGAATTTTCTCACTAGCTTCATGTATGTTGGGTGCTTAAAGGTAGCGAAAAGCATTTCCTTTGTATCTGGTTGAAAGTTGGAAACATTCTGAGTATTAAACCAATTAATGACTTTGTCTGTGAAGGTTTTTGTAAATTCGCAGTCTACAAAAGTGTGATTTATGGAGTCTGGCTCACTACAGTAAATGCAGTCACTGTCTGTATTTATCCCATATCTAAAGAGTTCTTTCTTTGTGATGACAATCCTATGAATGAATTTGAATTGAAATTCTTTAAACTTATTTTCTTTGCATATTTTTGAAGCCATTTTAAAAGCATCTGTCCAATTCTCTGTGTCTATTGAAATATCTCTTTCCATCTTTCTGGACCAGTGTGAGGTGATTGGTGTTTCTTAACGAGAAGAAGGCGATAATAATTTCTTGCCCTATACGTTTTAAAATTGATTTGACTAGTTTCACTCAGTTAGAAAGATTCCCAGTTTTCTCTGTAATTGAGGATCACGTTTTGCCCTAGGACTCGCGCTGTGTTCTTCAAACGCACAGGAATTGCACTCAAGATTTGATAGAACTGGAGAAAGTTTGTGTTGCAATGATATTTAGCTTGAAATTCTTGAAAAGTTAGATATTGACCGTTTTCGTTAAAAAGTTGTTGGATCGTATGGATACCCTTGGTAAACCATTCCCTTATAAATAGCGGTTTCCTTTCAACTAAGACAACTAAGACATTCTCTTTAAGAAGAGAATGGTGTCGGTTCCTTGATCATTAACTTAATTTAACAAAATAATGTAGCAAAACTTTTGCTAAAGACTGGTTCCCACGGGTGAAATAATCCATGCAAGGGACGTTCTAAGCATTCGATAAGCTTCGGCCAAGTGACATACTCAGGCGCTGTGTTGCTGAAATCTTGGGTTTATTTCACGTTGGTTCCCACTTGTGAAACAAAAGTACTGTTTCCCTCCTTTATGCTGACGCTCAAGTTTGTGGCTACCACTCCCCGCACGCGTAGGGATTGTACGAAGAGTTCATTTTACCGGCCAATCGATTTTGCTTTTAGAGCCTTGAACTCGTTTAAGTGCATATATCTAAATTTGCAAACCTCTTAGAAGTACAGATTTACCATTCCCGGAGGCCAATGGGCAGACGGTCGTCGCAGAGGAAAGGTTTTTCCTGAATACTTTTCTTTCCTGAAAATTTTAAGTCCGTTTTGTTTTAATCTCGCCTCAAATATCCGGGCTGTTCCCAGAGGAACAAACACAAACGAAACACGTTAAGTCTATTTACACCCGTCATCGTTATTTTTGGTGCTAGCGCTACTCATCTTGGCACAAGTTTTGAATATTTTCTATCTTGCTTCAGTTCTGCCCACTGACTCGAGCTCGGGTTTACCAAATATTTCAGCTTCACCACGCAACAGACCAATAGGTTTATTTTGCGTGTTTTGGCCGAGCACCAGAGTACAAGAAGTAATCTAATACAAAAAAACCATGGAAAACTAACACTAAATCCCTCCAATAACAGCTAGGGAAATAACGAGAGCTGGGCAACCACTAACAAGACACAGTGGTTAGACAGGGGCCAGAAAAAACCTGCCGAAAAAAACCCCGTAGGGAAAAAAATATGACAGGAAATCTCGGTAGGAACCAGGCCCAAGCTCTGCAGCCCATCCTACGAGGCGATTAACAAAAATAAGAAATTATAGTGAGTGGTGTCGGCCTAGAATGATTGCCCACGTGCAATCCCAAGCTTAAATACTCACACGCCATAACCCATGATGCAACGACACTAAAAGGACCCAGGCCCCCGGCCTGCTGCTCCCGTGCCGCAGAAATATTTAATTTCAGGCTAATTCGAAGCGACTCAATCGCCAGAAATTACATTTGTCCTCACCTATTAGTCCAATGCTATTTATTCATCTGAATTATCAATTATTGTTATGAATTGTCAAATTCCTTATTAAGAATTACCGAGCTTCATCCAATTTGAAATCAGTCGCTATCTCTCCTGGTAAAAAAAGGTCTACGATGTTTTCTCTCTTTAGTATGAACACATTTTGAATCTGTCACTCGAAAAACTCGCATAATTAACAAAGGTTTTGAACGGTCCGCCCCCGATGTTAGCCTGGCCGGCCAGTTCTGGCAACTGGTAAGCGTCTTTACAGCGTTTCTGTGCATTACAGTCAGCTCGCCTTGCGGACACCTCGCTCTTGCGGACAGCTGCTAAATCCCCGGCAAAAATAAATTCCCGCTATTACGGACTCTCGCTGTCAAGGACACTAACTCGTGGTCCCGAGGGTGTCCGCAATAAAGGGAGTTGATTGTAATATGGTAATTGTAAACAAAACGGCACCATTATTTTAAGTCTTCCTTTCAGTACAAACATGTTGTTTTAGCTATCCAAAGTGACCCCCCAAAAATAGGTGACGTTACCTTTTAAGCTAAAAATTTAGCCTTTACTCTAGCTTACCTTGTTAGACGTGACAAACCCAGTTATTTGCGGACTTATAAATCCAGGCGTTGATGCAAAGGTATTCGTGAGGCCCATAAGAACGCCTGCGAATGGTGGAGCGATATCTAAATGATTGACAGCGTAGCCAATAGCATTTAGGCCAGAGAATCCAACACCCAACACCAAGAATGTTACAGTTGTCTGTCGCTGTTGTGTATATCCTGTTGCTACGATAAAGACTCCTGCTAGCAGACAACCTAAGTGTACAAACAAAGTATACCTTGTTTACGAACATTTAATCCCTCGCTAAGCATAACTTAAACAGCAATTAGAACACTGCAAGCGTCGTTATTGTCTGTCCATTGATTTGTCTGACGTTGAGTCAGTGCTGAATATACTGGTCATGTTACGTTCTTAAAACGAAAAGGTCTGTGTTCTCACTCAACACTTAAAAAACTGTCGCAAAATGATCATCGTGTGGATGGATTACGCACCCACCCCTTTCCCCTCCTGTCATAAAAATCTGCGTCCGCTCTTGTCTCTCGGATGCAAAGCAAAATCTGAGTCTCAAAGCTACAAACCCTCTTACTAATGAATTCGAAATGAAATTCTCTAATTATTCTCTTAGGGATTCCGCGGGCAAGCTAGCTACTCCACTACCCCGAACCAATCATGTCAAAAACAGTTTTAGTTATAGAGGTTCGGTGCTGTGGAATAGCCTACCTGTTGAGCTGCGGCAAGCGCGAACTCTCTCCTCTTTCAAATCCGGCTGCAGTGATTTCTTTCAGAAGTATGAAGGTTAGCATATTGCACGGCATTCATTCATCCATTCATACATTTTATATTTGCGTTGATGGGTTTATCCCGTTGCAAATTATCCTTGCAGATGTAGATTCTATTTAATATACGATTTTTTCAGAGCGCACGAAACTGCACCAAATTCTCGCATTTTGCTTGCTTTCGTGCCCGCTTGAAAATCTCTGTTTGGCTCTTGCGAACAAATAATTTAGCGAGTCTACCCCGACTGGGAAGAAGTTTGTCATGTGGAATCACGTCCAGGGTCCAATCTCGAGGGAGGAAGAGAGATGACCCTGGAAACGAGGTTATTAGGGGGAGGAGACGGCTGACATTTCAGACTACGAGGTTAGAGGTATCCGAGTTTTTGTTTTTTACTTCTTACTCACTTTAAAGCTGGCCGAGCACGGTGAACAAAAGGTTCATTTTAAAAATCAGGGTACATTTATTACACCATGCCAAATTTTGAAACAGAAGTTTAAAAGGTTTCTGTCTTACCTGCGGCGTAGAATACTTTTCTTACTGTACCAATGGAACAGATCTTGTATCTTATAAGCATGTCAGCTGTCATCCCTCCTAACGGACCTAGTATGGCTTTAAACAAATACGGACAGGCTGCCAAGAAACCAGTCTGAAAATGAAACAAACTCCATTCAAAGAAATCAAAGGAAATCATTACCTTATAGAGGAGGTCTGAAACGCAATCTTAATTGTCATAAAATTTGGTGAGATTTGGTTTTGAATTTTACCAAGAGTTATTAATGTGAGTGTGTGTAGCAAGTACTTGAGTTATGTGCACTCTTTACCTAATACGAGTAAGCAGGATTATTTTTTAAGGAGTTTAAGTTTAAGTTAGGAATACGCAGGATCATTTAATATAAGCCGCACTGCATAGCACTCGTAGAAAGTGAAAATGAAGTTAGAAAGTACAGTCGAACCGCCCGTAAACGACCACCCAAAACACCAAGATGTACTGGTTGCTTATGGGAGGTGGTCGCTTAGGAGAGTAGAACCAGAGAGGATCTCTTGCAGGAACAGGTCTGACACATCTACTTGTTCCGAGAGAATTTATTGCATACATTTTCCTAGTCTGACACGAGCAGTGCTAGGTTGTCACTAAAAGTTCCTCATAAACTCTGAGTAGCGTAGCACATACAGCGAATATGGAGATCAGACCATGTGTCAATTGGTCGCTTACAAGAGGCTAAATACAAAATGTAGTCGCGGTCGCTTACGAGAGGTTCCAACCATAGGCTTTTGTTTTTTTTGGATAGGTGGTTACTTATGGGAGGTGATCGCTTACGAGAGGTGGTTGCACATGAGGGTTCGACTGTGTATTAATTTGAGTTGTTGTGAAACCCCTAAAATCCTCTAGAACTTCATGTTCACAGCATTCGCAACAATACACTTTATAATTTAAGATCTACCTGTTCAATGTCAAAATCCAAAACATCTTTAAAATATGTCGGCATGCCTGTAAATAACGTGTAATATCCCCAACATGCACCAAAATGACCAAACACGATAGCCCACACTGCAGATGACGACAAAATGTCTGACCAAGGAAGCGCGGCAAACTGCAATGGAGATCAAATGGTACCAGGCTAAGCAACTGAATGGATTTGGTATCCAGAATTTATACTTTACACGATGTCTGTATGGAACATTCTTTTGTTGCCCTCAATTATACGAGGATAATCATTTCACCAACATTTTTTTAGTTAACACTTAACTTGAATTCACTAAAATTGGGTTCATCAACTTTCGGGGCCGTTTGCTCTTAAGCTGTATTTGACACAAGTCCTACAGACTACAGTGATTCCCGTAAATGTTACATAATGTTACTAGTATATACTAAACCAGTAGTCAGGATAGTATTTATTGCGCGCTGTGATTGACTACTCTAACTCGGATAGTATTTGCTTTTAACCTCCCACCAATGTCCTGGTGTTCGCGCCCGAATTTCTTAGAAATAAAGTGAATAATTGGGGCTGGCTATCCATTGGTTTGATAGATACTAAAACAATTATTCACCTAAGTGTCGGTGAATAGTGCTACGTTACAAACTCTCCGATTCAGCTTAGCTTGGCAAATATCCACCATTATCTATCTCCACTTCGGCGAATAATCGTTCATTTAATTTTATAATTTTAAAAAGTTATGTTTAGCCTGAGGGAACATCATTAGTGTGCCATAAGACATCACGTTGGTGCAAAGCATGCAGAATTATCTTACGCTACCAGTTTGATGTATTTTGTGGAAGAGGGGAATAAGCTTACTTCAGCTTTATCGTTGGATCCTGTGATACTTGTCTCAATGAAATCCTTCTCTGCATGCGATATTGTAGGATGAGTTGAGGGTGATTCATGGACAATCATCTCCCAAGCGCAATACCATGCTATACCGGACAGTCCTAAAATATTAAATAATAGAAATCAGTGTATATCGCATGACAAGTGTAATGTATCGCTGATATGGCATTCATAGACAACACCTGATTCATTAAATCTAATTCTGATTAACGAAAGCCAGCATGAGTACAAGAGGAGCACAGACAATTTATGACCTAAAAAGCTAAATCGATTCTTAAATCCAAGTTTTAGTAATTTGTATCAGAACTGACTGACGGAAAGCTGGAATCCATTTTTTATAATCGAAGGAAAGGTTTAATAACTTGATTTTTGCTTGAAGGTGAAACAAATATTTCACGGCAATGACGCTTTAATGAGAAAAACGAGACTTCAAAATGAGGAGAACAACTCCAAATATAATAACTTCAAAAGGATGATTTTCTGAACTAATCCTTTGTTGTATCCTATTGTGTCCTTGTACTTCCACCAAACAAGTAAATCATCAAGGACTCTTGTGCTTCCTGCCAGGTAAAATCCAGACGTAGTTAAAAAAAATTGGAGGGCGGAAATAATCACAAGGTTCTCATATAGGGACGTCTTTAGACTAACGTTCTTGTTTTAAAGCCCTACACCCTGCTTCTGTTAAAAGAATGGTAGTTAATCACTTCTTGTCCAAGACTGAAGCTATCGATTCTCAATATACACAAGTTTAGATGATGATCCAGTAACATATACACGGCGGCAAAACTGCTTTAAATCTCCCTTCTTCTAATTTGTCTTATTATATGAATCTGATCATGTTTCAAACAGATCTGTTCCCTCATAAAAATCGTCTACTCACTTTTCTCCTCTTCTTTAGGAACTAGCTGAAGAAAATGCTGTGCTATTTATACCTTATCTGGATTGTAAGGAGACAACAGGTAAGCAGCAGAAAAGAGAGGTTTTATTTACTTTGTAGAAGATGGTAACGAGACGACTAAATTTGACATTAAAATTAAGGTGTTTACCTATACAGTAAAACACTGATGGCCATCCACCATCGAATCCATATTTGGATAACACTCCTGTTAGAGGAATGGCAACTATATTTCCAAATGGGCAGCCTGTAAACAGAAAGATCGTCACAATATTAAAAAAATTCCAATTTCAAGACACGAAGCCATGACTTTAGATGCTGGATCAAAGGGGAATGTTAGAGAGGGTTGCACCCGACCACCGTCTAGCTAAATTAGTCAAACAAGAGAAAATTAAGATCGATAACCGTAACTAAGCAGCAAATACAGAAAAATACAAATCAAGTAGCCACGAGGTAAAATAAAGCAGAGCGGAACAACTGCAAGATAAGTCAAACACAAAACAATGTAATGGATGACAGGTGAAGTAAAATAAGAAATAAGGCAGAAGAAGGGAGAAAATGAAAAGAATAATAAATGTCTCAATACTTAAAAAAAAAAAACGGAAAATGTTGGTACCCAAAGAGGAGAGAGGCAACTTAAGTTAACCTATTAGCGAGTCCGGAAGGCTGAGGAATTTACAAGCTCCGGAGAAAATGAACCAGTAACAACGCTTGAAAAGAATAGCAACAAAAAGAGAGAGTCAACTAACAAGATGACGATATGGCATACCGGTTGTGTAGCGCTTATGAATGCAGACTGAGGCCGCTGAGAATAATTTTATTATTAGCTGTTATTTAGCTGTCAGTGTTAAACATGCATAACCTGCTATAGATATCGTAATTAAACTGCTCCGCTCCAGCGGTGGGGCCCACTTGCTCCAGATGGCGTGATTACAAGGAAATGTAACACCCTGTAAACGAAGGAGACGAATATTAAAAGATCGAAAAACTGTGCCAGTTTCGGGTTGAGTAATATTGAAACTTACCAAAAATAAACCCTGGAAAATTCGAACACCAATTAAGGCCATCACGTGATATCTGGCTGCTATTGGAGTGAGAATTGCTAACAGGGAGGTCAACAAAACTCCATATCCAAACACACGCGTACCACCAATTTTAAGTGCTACCCAAGCTCCTGGAATCTGTAACACCCAGTAACCGTAAAAGAACGAGCCAAGGACGAGACCTAAAGAAACATTCAAGACAGTTACATCAGATCAGTAGATAGACAGGACCTTGTGCTGCTGGGCTTACAACATAACAAGAAACACCAGCAGAAACATTCCATAACGTTTTCGCTGCGTGACTGATAATAAGATATAAATTAATTGAAATAAAAAATAGCCAAAATGTTTCTTCGAAGGTGACAATTAACCAATACGTTTAACAGTATCAGCATCCTAATTTTTTTAACCAAACAAAAGTTAACGCGTAGTCCGCCGTCTGCATCCAGCTATCCTTATCCTCGTTTTAGATAGATAGATACATTAGATAGTTTATTTATCAAAAACCTTGCAGCCACAGGCTGAATTACGTTTGATTTACTGAGTACCCCAAGAAACAAGGAACTTCGCGTTCTCTTGCAGAAAACTAAGCAAACAGTAAGATAACCTTCAAGCAAAGGAAATGGGGTGACTGAAATCTATCGTGATTCGTTTATGTATGTCCAATAGTATTGCTTAATTAAACTCGGTTTTATTAACTGATAGGAAAGGTCCGGATTGAATGTCGATATTCAAAAATGGTTGGAGACAATACATTTTACTCGAAAATTTCTTACCTTGCAGTTTAGAGTTCCAGTCAAATTCAGCTGGCTGTGGAAGACAAAAACTGGGCTAGTTAATGTTACCTATAGCTATATCATCGTGTTTTTGACATTGTGCAGCCCTGCTTAGCTCACTGAATTGTTAACATATTAAACAGTATTGAAGACGAAATATATTTTCTCGCAACTGAACAATCAATTTCCTTTATCAAGGACGGTGCCTACTTTTGTTACTGCACATACGTTCTGCGCATCTCGAGATGCTTGGGGTTTCCTATGGGTGGTGCCTACTAATACAGAGATATATTTTGCACGGTTTAAAACGATGCGGAGAAAGCAGAACTTAGCAAGTGCTCTTGGTGTTCAAAATAGAAAATAAGGGGTAACCGTGCATTTTTCAATTTGGGGAAAAATGCCATACATCAACAACAAACAACAACAACAACAATCTTTATTCGTGCCCAGGAAATATACATCGCATTTTACAAGGACTAAAATACAATCAATTTGAAAGTGAAACTCTGTACAAACTTTTCACAAAAAGCTACCTACCTAGATCAAAAGGGGCGTATCGTAGTTTTAACAAAAATTCCGCTATAGTGTAAACAATAAACAGTGAATCGATTCCACCGTTTTCGTGCGAACCAAAAAAGATAATTCTTGGAACTAATAATAATAATAATAATAATAATAATAATAATAATAATAATAATAATAATAATAATAATAATAATAATTATAATAATAATCATCATCATCATCATCATCATTAACATCATCATCATCGTCATTGTCGTAGTTATCATCATTATTATCATCATTATCAAATCAGTGAAACTATTCTGTTGCGATTAGAAGAAAGCTTGAGCGGGCGGTTGAACACAAGTCAAAGAATGACGTCTTATACTGAGAGGGCAACAAAACGCCTTCCAAGAATTCTAGAAAAAGCTCTTTTAAATTGATTCGATTGAGAAAGTACACAACTTACACGCTAACGTACAGAAAGATTATGGTCACAATACCTTAATTATCTTAACTCCTCGTCTAGTAATTGTTTGATTGTTGACCATTGCCACCAGAGCCACGTTGAGGTTAACTCTCATAGCATAGATATTAACAAAGCCGATGAAGATCATCAATAGCAAGATGTATCTCTTAGGTACTCCAATAACCCGTGCGCTGCTGTTTTCTTGATGATCGATCTCCACTGGGGTTGTCAAGCATCGTTCTTCTGATACTGAAGAGCGCTTTTCAACGTCATCGAGGTCTTTATGCATCCTAAAATATTAATTCCGTAACAGTCACAACGCCTCACTTGCGGACTCCCTTAATGTTTCAAAGGACTGATAAACAGGTCGTTTTTCACCCCTTCATTTAAGTCGACTTTTTAAGTGGAAAACAGTCACACCCGTGGTTTTGTAAGTCAGTATATTATTTGGCGAGATTAACCTAAGCAGGCAGATCGACAGGAGTTGTCTCCAAAGAAGCCTTGGTTACATTGGTGTTGGCCTTTGTTGGCATTTATTGCACGTTTCAGCTAAATTCTGGATCAAAACAATTTAAGGATGACATTTTACACCATTTTTTAAAGTCAAACCTCGTCTGAACTTAACATATCAAGCATATTTTATTGAAAATGATGTTAAAACCACTTAATAAGATAAACAAATACTTTTTTTTAAAAACTTTTAACTACAAAAGGGCTTACCTTATATTTCCTTTTCTCTCTGGTCTACGGTAATATCAGAATTAGATTGATCTTTGTTAGCGGGTGGCAGACAGGTGATGTTATCTGGCATAACTGACCAAACCTTTAGAAACAAACTAAAGAGTACTAAAGTTTTGACTTCAATTAACTAAATGACTTTGCCATAGGACTTGGTTGATCTGATTGAGCTTCTAGTAACTTACATACACCACGCTGGTCCATCCATGTGTACAGCTGTTGGGCAGGTGGTAACAGGTTGCTGTTGATTTAAAGCAGGATTGAGGCTCACCAGTAACTTTTATTCATTGTTCTTTGCAGTTTAGGTTGAGAAAAGTGAGAAAAGCACGGAAAAAAAATCATTTCCAAGAATTTGAAGTAAAATAAAAACTAACATTAATAAAGTCCAAAGAAAATATCATTGGATGAAAAGGCCTCTCAGAGTGAAACGAAATTAAAGCTAAAAATTCAAAACATCTGAAAGAAAACAAATGATCGAAATGCTGAGAAAGATGAAATGTTCATCATGTCATTGCTGTGGGACAAAGACAATCTGTGATTTTAAAATTTACAATTTTATTTTTTCTATCAACTGAAATTTTTTTGAGAAGGAGACGTAATGAAAATGAAAGGTAAAACAAATATTAATTATAAGTTCCATGGCCTTCCATATAGTGTTTAAGTAGAATACAGAATTGCATATAATTTTCACTCCATTTCAGTTGAAGAAAGCCCTCCTTAGTTTCTGATCACGTGTCTCTTATTTAATGCTGTTCGAACTGTTTCAAAAAACATAACGGAGCCAGTAGACCGTTAATTGTTGTTGATCTCTGTGGCCAAAGAGTTTGCAAATTTTTCCGGAATCATTTTATTATATTATGTTTTTAAAAATAAAGTATTTCATCTCTAGTGCAATCTTACATTTAAAATAAACCATAATTTATCATTGATTGTTTGCTTTTTTGTTTGTTTCTTTTAGCACCGGGGCCAAATCATGGTCCTCAGGTACTAAAGAGGTCACTAGGACCTTCCTCAGAATATGAGCCGTTCCCAGAAGAGTACTGCTTTTGAAGCTCACTTATTATTATATTATCAGCTTTTATTTCTCTTCTCTTTTTCTTCTTCTTCTTCTGCTTCTTCTTCTTCTTCTTCTTCTTATTATTATTATTATTATTATTAAATAAATTATTATTAAACAGTAAAATGCAAGAAAATTAGTCTCGCGAGGTTCTCGCGTGGAATCCGAAGGAGTCAGTCTCCCGAGAGTTTCCACTTGGAGTCAAAGCTTTAGGCTACCCAGTAGGCTGGGTTTTTTTTTTTCGTTAAAGCAGTGTTACGAGCAATCTTGTCTGCACTTTCGAGTCGAGTGTAAACCAGATTAGCATAAAACGAAGCTATTTTGCGAGCCGTACTGAAACTCTTCGTACTCATTGTCATTGGCGAGGTGCTTCAGGTCTAGTTTGTGTAAATGATCGTTGTGGTGCCTGTTCATTTTGGTTCGAATCCATAAGCGAATTTAGTCCTTGCCTCAGAACTTGCGAATAAATTGTCTAACGTATCCAACTACACCCAGAACTCGGAAAACGCTTGATACGCTCCATCCCGTGAAAATCTTTGATCTACCGGCATGTTACTTTATTTTCACTCATGTTTTCTCGCCGTGTAACGCTTACGTGCACTTGGAACTTCTTTTGAACCCATGACAGAGCTTGACTGATGATTCAAAATTTAAACTGAACCAAGAGTTGTCAATTAACATAGCAGAAGATGAACTAAGTACAGTGTTAGTGGCCGCTAGAAATCCAAATTCAGCGTTCTCCGCAGTTAAATTTACTCTGCTTGTCCAAGGCTATAAATCGGCAATTAAATTCGGATTCGAGGCGCTCACTTGAACTGTTAACAGCTGGAATAGCCTGCGAGCAAGATCCCTTTTAGGTCAGCCGCAAGAGGATAGCGCGAGCAGCTGACCCAAGAGAGCTTGCTCGCAGGCTACAGCTTGCAAAGGTCTACTTTTGCAGCTTAGCTCATACGAAGGTTCCCTATCCCTGGGTAACAAATAGGGACGAAGGATGATTTGGCATTTTAATGATTGTTTAAAACAGCTCTGTCCTTCTTTTCTAACAAATCCAGAATATAATGACACCGTCGGATATGTATACCTACGCTTTAAACATCTCCTTAGAAAATGGTTTACCATAAACAATTTTGTTGTTTCTTCGTCCATCCAAGAGGACGATGACCACATTGAGTGTTCTCCGTAAATAAGTTGAGCGTCTTTCGATAAACTCCTACACGGAAGACTGTTGAAGAACGAATTTCTGACTTAAACCAGTTTGAGAGAGAACTACCCATGAGTTTCCAACTAAACCGAGCTGGAAAATCCAATTCACCTGTTTTGGTGTTGCTTTGCCGAATCAGAACTTTCTGGTAAGAACTAAGGTAACAAATGATCATTGAAAATCTTATTTCACAGAATTAAACTTCAACCAAACTACTGCGTATAAAGCCTGATACCTCAACTCTAAAACAGCAAAATTTCACTTTCACTGTAAAACAATAGAGAAAGACACTCCAAAATAATTCTCTGGTTATCTGGCCTCTTTTAAGGTTATTAGTGAAACGAGTAGCGGCGTAACGGGCATTTTTCAATTATATTTTTCTTTTCTTTTCATTTTTTTTTCGTTCTTTTCCTTAAAATGTCACTTATCGCTTTCCACCCGAATGGAACAAAACCTTCCTACGAGGATTTGTGTACATACGAGAATAGTGTGAATGAAAAAAAATATTTTTTTTATATATATATTTGTTTTCATTGTTTACGGGGTCGGCACTTTCAAATCAAGATAATATTTCATGATGTTTTGAATTACAAGTATTTTCTGGTATTTTGTTTTCCATGAAAGGGCTTGAGGTAGTTATTTGGACAAATATGTGAGGACGGAAAATAAGTGAAACAAAAAAAAGCTAAAAAATCCCCGTTACGCCGATTCTCTTTATGCCGTTACTTGTTCTACTAACAACCATCTTTCAGTAATAACAAAGAAATAAAATAACACTAAGCTACTACGAGACAATTGCAAGGAGAGTGAAATTAAAACATTATCCGAGCATGGTAAGCCAGTGACTCCAGTGAATTTTTCCATAAATATAATTAAAGTAAAAGCCTCCAGCGAAACCGCCTTTAATAGAAGGGACCTTATTATCAGCAATACATAAACACAACACACAAGATTGTACGCAAGATAAAAGATAGGGATTTATTATATAAACACCAATGAAATACCTGGTGAGCTTTCGCACGAAACCATGGTATCTTCACACGTGAAAAGATCACCGCTGCTATGGTTACATAATAAATCGCGCCTTTTCCAATGATTTAGTATTTCATTGGTGTTTATATAATAAACAGAACATTACATGGCCGCTTGGAGATACGAAATTTTTTTTCTCGTGTTGAAAAATATTTCACTCGTTTGTTGGGCTCACTTTGAAAAATATTTCACTCGTTTGTTGGGCTCACTTTTGAAATATTTTTCAACACTCGAAGGGAAATTTCGTATCTCCGCGCGGTCATGTAATATCCCCTATTTTATATACCAGGAAGGTCTGTGACCATTACATGACGGTTTGGAACGCTGGTTGGTGTCTATATGGTGTACTTGTCATGCAGTACAAACCCGCAAGCAATATGGCGGACAAAACGAATAAGGGTTTGCCAGCGGATTGGGATGACGATGATCGGATGAATTTTATGTTTTCGGCCTTTACGGAAAGCAGAGAAGTAAACCCTAAGCACTGGGATTCAAAATTACACTTCTGGAGCAAGGCAATCCTCGAAAACTGTCAATATCATAGTGACATTTGCATCGATTTAACAACACTGAAGCGAAGATTTTCTCGAAATGGCTTAACTCCACTCGGACTTAGTATTGTAATAAGGGAAATGATTCAACAAGGAAAGCTTGACCAGAAAGAAGATTTCCTGAACTATGATAGTGAGGGATGGCTATCGTGGTCATTTGGTTTGGTGAGAAGATCTTTTTGGTGGAGTGTTGGTACTGTTTGGGGAGGAAGCAGCAATAAGATTATAAGTCCCAACGAAGAGTTTGTTTTAGTCGATGAAGCAAAGGTAAATACGTATAATTAATGAGCCAACAATATTATTTTTATACTTAACCCAACCCCATGCTGCAACGGTTTAAACTGCAGGGCTGAGTTGCTCGAAGCATGGTTAGCGCTAACCATTGGTTAAGAGGTATTAAAACCTATAGGTTGTCATGGCATTTAACCTGGGTAAGCGCTAACCATGCTTTGAGTAACTGGGCCCAGATTGTTAGCTTGATATAGGGCCTGAACAATCGATGACAATCGATGTCAATTAATCGATTGATATTGAGCCTCTCTATGGGTACCCACGGTCATCGTTTTCCTCGCGATTTTTTTGCAAATCTTCGTTTTTTTGGATTGAAATGGTTTAAACGTTTATTCAGTATTATTCACAGTTGATAAATATTTCACTTCAGTAGCAAATTGCATAACTCACTGTTTAAATTCACACAAAGCAATATAAACAGTTATTGAAACAATAAAGAATTGTTGGATTCTTTGGCGACATTTTAACCCCATTTTAACATGCTAGCAACTGATGAGATTCCAAGAAATCGAAACTGCAGTCTTGCATGAGAAACAACATTAGACACTCGCCAGAAGAAATTTCACGAGCTCCTAGAGACTCACAAGACAGTTGTCTGTCTTAGCTTTGAATATCTACTATGGATGCGAGCTAAGCCACAAATAGCCTGCGAGCTGTCTCACTTGTTACTGAAAAGGGCTTTTATTGACACAACGGACACACAGTGGGGATCTCGCAGGTCTGTCAACCATTTTAACACACAGAAATGTGGTCAAGTGCCAAAATTCAGAAATAACAGATATTTTCTGTAGTGTTTACGAGTGTTAACAGTTTTATATCTGAGTGTTCAATTTGATCACGCAAAATTTGGTCAATTTTCAGATCTTCGCTTCAATCTTGAGATCTTCGTTTTTTCCGCGGTGATCTTCGCGTCTTCGATTTCTTCGGAAATACCCATAGAGAGGCTCGATATTGGTAATCGATGGACAATCAATCGCAAAAGTTTTGTGATAATCAATTTTCATCGATTATCAATTAAGATAAGATAAGAATCCATCAATTAAATAACATCGTCAGTTTTCATTTGACCAGTACTCGTTAAAGGGGATGCACAATCTGCGAGGCATGCGAGGCACGTGAGGCAGACGTGTGAGGCACTCAGGTTAGCCTAAAAAACACTGGTTAGCCTGAAGAGCACTCCGGTTAGCCTAAAAAGGCACTTAGGTTAGCTTAAATAGCTCCCCGGTTAGCTTAACGGTTAGCAGTTTTATGTTGGGGTTGTTCATGCCTCGCATGCCTCGCTGGCTCGCATATTGTATACACTCCTTGTTAAATATTTTCAGTTTAAAACACATGGTCTTTACTGTATGTTACATTTTATTGGCAACAACAGCGATAATCATACCTAAAACAACAGTTGTTTTAGGTATGACTATAGAATAGTATACAAGGAGAAATTTAAGATGAATCCTGAATCTTTCCTTTTTGTTTGTTTGTTCAATTCTTTTTTTGTCCGGAGCTGTTCCCCGCTGTCTCTTGTAGTCCTGTTTTGATCTGTATTTGTCCTACATACAACAATTTTTCCTGACTTCTTCAATCTTACAGTACATTATATGCCAACAATATACTGTGCATGATATGACTCCTTTCTGTCATATTACAAGGCAACAAAAACTAAACCATTTAAAATATCCAGCGGGGAAGGAGAAGGAGAGGTAACAGTGGCCTCTGGAGCAAAACTTCATGCCATCGGAGTTGGCGGAACTTAAACCATATCTTGAACCATATTACAAAAGCGATGAAGCTAGCAACTACTTTTGTGTGATTATCGATTGGTTATCGATTGGCCGATGCCAATCCATGCCAATTAACTAACCGTATTTGATTGCCATCGATTAATCAATTGATTTTTCCATCATCGATTTTCATAGATTGTTCAGGCCCTACTTGATACAAAATACGAATTTTGTTTTTTAATAACGGGAGGCCTAGGTCCGCTTGGAAGTTTTCTGCAACCATTTTCTGCATTCCAAAGGATTTTCATGAGCAGTGTATTGAACCACCTGGTTAATGGTGGTTTTCTGAGGATAGAGAACACAAAGAGAATGCAAGAAAGTCTTTTGGAAGACAGGGAACAACTGCAGAAAACTTCCACTTATATGTGTGTTAAGCTGCAATATGCAACTGGGCCCTGTATCTTTTGCATAAACGGAGTTAGTGATTTGTAAATTTGTGACTTTGTGAGTTGGCAAGACTGGTATTTTCATAAAAATGAATGAGACTGTGAGATGGCATTGCAAAAATTTAGACTATGAGACCAAAGAAATTTGGTCTATATCAAACTACATGAAAGACGATTTGGTTTGGTTCCCCTCCCCCTGGTCACATCCCCAATCTTCTGGAAAACCTAATTAACCATCATTTTCTTCTTAAAAGACTAAATGAATATGGATATATGTAACATATATTGTGTGGTTCCAGAAAATATCCATACCTCCCCATGGAAGGGAATGGAAATTCCAAAGGGGTGGGGAGGGGGGGGGGGGTCAAGGGTCCAGGAAATTCCTGAGGGAGGGGGGTGTATCAATAATTATAATATATTTGTTTTTTCCAAGGTAGGGGTCTCACAAAAATACAAATATTAGTAATAAACACAACTGCTAATACGTGTCATTGCCTACGTTCGTCACATGCTTGTGGCAGATAACATTTAAGTGCCATAAAAATAGTTACTGTAACTGTAACAACACAACCGTACCACACTGCTTTCACTTTCGTCATAGTTCCCTGATTATAACCCTGTACCCAACTTTTCAAGTTGACAGCCGCGGTTTTTCACTGAAAGTATACTGCACCTCCCTTAAAGTACACCACGGACATTTTATGGGCATTTTTGTTGTATTTATTGCTTTTCTGAAAATTGAAAATTGAAAATTGAGTGATTTTCCACTTAAAAACGTTGTTCATTAGCTTCCAGCAGACTTTTCCTGCACCTCCCTAAAAGTACACCACGGACATTTTATCGGCCTTTTTTATCGTGATTATCGCGTTGCTGTTACTCGTAATTGAGTGCTTATTTGCACATAAAAATGCTATTTATTGACTTTTGGGGAAGTTTAAAGGAAACCTGTGTACAGCGGTCACCCTGTATTGAACGGTCACCTGGCCATTTCCCAAGGGTGACCGTTATATACAGGTTTGACTGTATAGTCCAGGAGAAGGGCAGGAGGCAAATATTTATTTGTCAAAATGTTCAAGCCGCATTCGATATAAATCAGATAAATAAACAACGTCCTGTTGCTTCACGAATTTTAACTCAAAATATACAAAATATTATCGCCCAACAGACAGGAAAATTTTCTTCGATACCCATGGTAAATCACATGGTATTAATGATTAAATCATTACATTTTCATATTACAAAAGGCATCCCAAGTAATTCACAGGAAGTGTGACAAGAGTGTAACACGATGCATTATTCACACAATTTGGTTTACAGAACATTCCAGCGTGTGCGCTGAAGTGTTTTCAAACTTGCAACGTCATTTTCGGCTAAACTTTAAATGAAAAAAATCTAGTTCTTTAAAGATTTTCTAGTTCTGCCAGGTCTCCAGAGTAGGCAGTTTACCATAGTCTAACAAAGTCATAAATAAAAGAAAAATTATGCAAGTTCCGAAATCGGCGACATGTCAAATTTTGACCGTCAGAAAACAAGACGACGGGACGCTAAATGTTGTCGCGGGAGAAGATTTACTTACACTGTACGCAACTCTGAGAGCAAGACAAGATTTCGTGCCACAAAAAAAAACAGTGGAATCTTCGTTAAATGCCAAGAAACATTAGATTTTCCATTTAATCTGAGAAACCACATTCTTTCTGAAATAGGTAAATATTTGTGCACGGAAATCTGATACTGTTTTGATTGTTTTGTTTTTAATGGTGTAGTGTAAAGCGTTTCTTTTCCCAGCGCCCTTGAATGTGAACTTGCATTTTGATATCTGTTTGTTTATACTGATGTGTTGCTGTTTTGTTTTGAAGCGGAATTGGTTGTAATTTGATAAGTACATTACCACGCGACTTCTGCTCATATGTTGGTCACAGTAATACGCAAATTTATTAGAAAACACATGTAAGCATCGAAATTCGGCCTCTTGAACAATAAATAAGCTTATTTATTGCTTTTACTAGAAATAGAAATATTTCCAGGGGGTGTGGGGAAATTTTGGAATTTCCGGAGGGGAGGGGGGTATATTTTGTGGGTTGATTATGGAAAATCCAGAGGGGAAGGGGGGGGGGGGGGCATATGAAAAATCCCTTCCGTGGGTGGGGTATGGATATTTTCTGGAACTACACATTTTGAACTGTAGTTGAAAGATCAAATAGATGCCGGTGCAGTGCTCCACCAATTCAGCTATCAAGCCAACTGGGAGCTGGTCATATTGTGAGTTTGTAACAAACTGCACTGCACTGCACCGGCATTGCAGAGGTCATGGGTTCGAAGCCCGTTCAAGCCTGAATTTTTTCAGGCTTTCTTTTCGCAACTGCTTAAAGGCCCATGTTCACCCAATAGGCATTGCGCATGTTTATTATTGTTTACAAGCGCTTCTGTTGTTTAGTCTTGTGATCTAATTGGTTTACCAGAATATTCCCGCTGGGATAAAAGTGATGTGTCATTCATGGTGCCCAAAAATGTGACTACCATCCTGTCACTGTAAAGTAATCCGAATGACGCAAACAACTCTGCTCATAGGAGCCAACGTGTTTCAGACGGGTGGCTTGAGGAGCCAAGTCAGAGGGACGGCACGTGGTGGTAAGAGGTAGTAAAGTATCTGCTTCCATTCAGAGGTGCATGATAGATACCTGACTATTAATACCCCCAGCTGATAAAGAGTTGCCTGAAGGGCTCCACTGGCATAGCATTAGAACGATCCATGGCATCAGTGATGCACAGCTTGATGACTGCAGCAGTCAGCAAACGATGCAAGTCTTGTACATTCACTGGCATAACGTGGCCCCAAGCTTCATAGAGAACAGAAAGGGTTGGCATGAGCAACTTTTAGTATGGCCTTCGGATGATTGGAACTCTAAGTGACCGATAAAATAAGTCGACAAGAACACCTTCGTTCTCTGGCGGAAAAGTCTGATAGCAAGACAGATAGAAAATCTGCAACTACTGCAATGATCTGTTATATGTTTGTAGGGTGGATGTGGCAAGAGCAGATGGAAGTATAAACACTGCCTCCTCAGACTAGCCTTTGGACTTCAGTCGTGCTTGCCACTCACTTTCCAGCCAAACAGCTGACACTACGGGTTTCAAAGAGGTTCTGGCCTGTTGCCCAAGGACTGAAGGCATGGACAGTAAAGAGCAATCACAGTTGCATCTGCTTTATGCCACCGAACAATATCTTAAATTGCTAGGATGAGATGGAATGGGGAGTGTACAAAATTGTTCTCTAAATCCCAGTCTGTCTGGGCCAGGCAGTCAATCCCTACAGCTTTGGAATCATAGAAGCAACTGTTGTAGCATGGTAGCTGATGATTGGCCCATGTGACACAGCGGCCTATGGTGTGTGGACTTCATGCCCCTTTGAGCAGTCGAAAGGTGCTGCTGTTTAAGCACCACTCTAGGTGACTGCTCATATGACACAATAAATTATCCTTTCTGTTTTCCACCCAAGTAAGGTGCCAAGCTGTGAGAGTTACACTGAGATTGTGGGCATAGAACCACAAGGACCATGTCAAGACTGCAAGACCTGGGTTTGGCCCACCCCAGTGATTGATATTGGCAGCTGTGGCAATGTTGTCGGTCATAACCTGCACCATATGACCTGAGGATTGCAAGAGGGGGCGAAAACTGTGTAGAGCCAGAAGTATGGCTAACAACTGGCGATAATTGATTGACAGATTGGCTGTCTCCCGATTCTAGAGTCCAAACGCATTGTGGCCGTCGATACTCACTCTCTAGCTACGGTTGGAAGCATTGGTAAACATCTGAAGAGAAATTGGTTGGTTGTTAAGAAAACGACAATTCCAACACTACTTGTTTTTGTACCACCAGTGAAGATCGCACACACTCTTAAGTTAATACCGTATTTTTCACGTTTTTATTCCTGTGCAAAAGACGATACAGAGACCGTGGGCAAAGTTTACCAGGCATTACTAACTTTGCCATGGCAATACACTGACCAGCTATTTGGGCAATCACCTGTGCAGAAGCCATGCATCTTTGAAGAAAGCGCTGAACAACCTTTTTTAACCTGCGAAGCTTTTCCTGCACTTTCCTTATGCTAATCCCCTCTGGGGTAGATTGGATAATGTGTCGAAGGTTACTTGAACTGAAGGAGTCAAAACAGACTTGCTCATGTTTATCTTCCAACCCAGTGACTCTAGGATGGCGATGGTCTGGTGGGTTACCATTGTGATGAAATCGGGTTGGTCTGAAATAAGAAAATCGTCCACAAAGTGAAGCGTGTGCAGTCGAGAAATGCAGAATGCTAGGTACTTCACACTTGCCTGAACCAGTTTGGCGAAAAAGTACAGACTGCCTGCCAAACCAAAGGGGAGGGCACACCACTGATAATACTTTCTCAAAAGTATTTGAATTCCAGATACTTTTGGTTTGATTCTGCTACCAGAATATGCCAAACCCGCTCTGTGGATCGAGCTTCTTAAACTGATCTCCTGGGTGCGCAAAATGTCTCAGTTCTGTTATGTCTGACTGTCTCAAACTTGGAGTACTGATGGAGTCGTTTACCCACCACAGGTCTAGAATCAGCCGATGTTTTCTTCCAGCTTTGGGGATTGAAACACAGATGGGGTGCTCTTGTACCTCTTTGTCCACTTGTGATGTTAGGAGTTTTTGTATCTTGCTGTCCACAAAAAAGTACTCTTTCTTGTTCAGACGGTGATTTGGTCGGACACAAGAAAGTGGAGGCTTGAAGAAAAGAATGTGCACTCCTTCCTGTAACCAGAGTATAACATTCTGGCTAGCAAACTTTTTCCATTTAAGGAGGTTTTGTCGCAGATGAACAGGGAAAGGCACCAATATCAGGACTGTTCCTGTGCAAAATCTGCTGGGTGATTAGGAAAGGGTCTGACAGCAAAACGTTTGTAATTGCGTAAACAAACCTTGAGGGGGCCTGTGGGATCAGGAAATACTTGAAAACGGCTTATGATCTGATCCAAGGGAACACTGAAGTCGTGAATTTACGCATTGTTTTAAATACGGGGTTTGAGGTGGGCGTCTGTCCCCACTTCCAGCAGAACAAACGCCACAAGTAGCAACAATAGTACTTGTGATACAAAGGTCCTGGATTGCGTAATTTTTTGAGGGAAGTTCCTTTCTGGAGGGAACTAAACAGGCTGTTAACTCCAGACCTTGTGTCTTTTGAGCAACAAGCTCGCTGTATTGTTCCCACAGGTAACGGGACTGTTTTGATGCAATTGTGTCAATGTCCAGAGGTTTAACCTGCTCCTGATCTCTTAAAAGGAGTTTCAGTTGAATTCCAGAAAAGTGTTTGCATCTACTGTTTATCAAGGCCATCTGGAGACGGTCACTCGGCGCGTCTTAGTTGTTTACGGCAAAATAAACGCTTGGCAGCAGCTTAATCTGCTTAGTTTCTTCTTTAAGTTGACTGCATGACGTATTTGACGTTTCCTCTACCGTATTAGGCACTGGTGCTTCTCTACTGGTCGGAGTTTCCTTTTGCAAGTTCAATTGGGGTGGTTCAGCTGTAGGTGCTGTGGCTTATTGTTTGGCACCAAGGCCTTTCAGAAATGGCGGTCAACTCTTGGATTTACTTGCCGCGACTTTTTTCATTCTCCAGGAGAGCTTGTAAGGCTTGTTTGATTACCTGAAACCTGTCAGCACGGTTGAAAAACAGCAATTTTTTTCTCATAACACTAGAAATCCTGCCAGCAGAAAACTACACCGAACAATAACTGATATATTAGCTCACGTGACATTAGCACGTGAGCGAGTACCAGTCTCCTTTTGTGACCGTGTAAATTACAGTCGCTAGTGTTTTGCAAAAAAGGTGACTCCTCAGCTTCCACACTTACATGTGGCCAAAAAAGGAATGCATTGTTCACATTAAAGGTTAGTCCAGCAAAGCAAATGGAAAAAAAACCCTCCATACAATGTTCTTTTATAAAGAATTTCAAAGTTTGAATTCTTTATGAGAAGTCCCTTACAATTTACCAACTGTTTTAGTTCTGTCTAGGCGGCCCATGAACTCTCTTTCAGGCTCTTCATTTCCCTTCATCTCCTCCTCCTGTTTTAACTTCCATTGCTGGTCTGCAAGTTGCACATTGACTAAGAGGTTGTCGTTGTCATGGCTTGAAGTGATGCTTAGTTTGCGTGTTGGTGACCCCGCTCGATTTGTCTAACATTGAATAATCGTACTGTTCCTTCAAATGTTTTGCCAAGTCCTCAAAACGATGGTGGTGCCAATTGCCAATAAATCAACCTGAATGAATTCCTCTCACAACAAATGAAGGTTCAACTCTCCTTCCACTTCAGTCTTCCAACATTCGCCAATACTGTTTATCCGGCCCAAACGACCATGATTGTCATGGTCCTCAACACAATTGTGGAGTCTGTGTGGAAGGCGACTTTACCTATCTCCATGTTGATTTCTTTGAGTACTCTCTGAAAGGCCTGTGTTCTCGTGACTGTTCCAGAAAGCTCTAAACAAGGAACAATGGTCCGTTTGACTGATTGTACTCTACATTGGCCAAGGATGAAGAGCGATTGATGATGCCATCCACACCTTTTCCAGTTCCAGTCAGGATGGAATGTTTCATGACCTGTCCAAAGTCCTTCGCCTTGTAACAATATGGGATGGCAACTTACTCCAGATCCACGAGGGAGTCCTTCTAGTACTGCCACTATTATGTCAAGTCAGTTGATCACTATTCCTTCTACTTCCAATAATCACCAACTGTCGTAGAAGAAGGTTTCCTCTTAACATTTCTGGAGCTGTGATTCCAAGGAGGTCGTCCACTCTATTAACAAATAATAGTTTGATACCTTTGAAAAATTCTGTTCTCTTTTTATAGCTTTGTTTTTTGTTTGCTCATCACGAATAATTTGGTATATGCTACATAAATATGCCCTTGTATGCTTTACTGTTGACAATTAACAAAATGCTGGCAGTTCACCTCTGTGTGTGAAGGGTTCATCAGGAGAGGATACACTGGTCATGATAAAATTGTAGTTTGTAAAGTCCCACCAGAGGTAGGGGGAATGTTGCCTTGCCAGGACATCATCTTAAACATCCAGATGAATGAATACCTTAAGCCACAGCAGAATAAGGCTCCAATACTGCAGAACAGTTGGATATGGCTTTGCGAAGACCTATGTTGCTGATTGCCAATGCAACTTGGATGGTCTTACATCATTTCAACAGCATTCTTCATTGAAGGTCTTGATGCCAGTGTGTTAGCTATGTCGAAATTTCTGTAAAATCTGCTGTTGTCTTCCTGAACCTCTTCTCAAGATCATTTGCAGTTCTCCTGATGCTGATAGTAGCTGTGGCCACACTGGGGACATTATGAGAGGCGACAATTCATGTGTTACTCCATGATTGTCTTTGTTTTATTGTTGTCTTTGAAGTATAAGAAGCGCAGGCATTCGTTGGGTGGAACATTTGCTCGATGTCTGCCACAGTGATGGGATGAAAGAAAAGTACAATTCCAAGAAGGCTATTAATGAGGTCTGGTCCAGGACAGTACCATTCAGAAGTTAGGAAGAACGATGCCCAGCAAGACGGGCATTGCCTTGCGATTTTCTTTGCTGATTGCAAGTCTTCAAGGCATTGTTGTCCAGCTGTTAGGAAATATCAATGAGGGGAATAGGGAAGTATGTTGTCACTTGATGTTCTTCCCCGTGAACTATGCTAGGTCTTCGCCATTGGGGGATTTCCTCTTAAAGGTTTATAAGAACCTATTAATTCAGCTAAGTGCTTGATTTCGGTTGTTTGGCAAGGGAAGAAAGGAAGGGGAATCTCTCAGTTTCCCTGCTGATTTTTTGGACTCGTTTCTCCATGATCCTCAAAAAATGGTGGTCTTGTACAACATGCTTTTCTCATTTCCAGGTTCCTCAATGCGTGTGTAATATGTCAAACAGCATTTCGTGCACTATTGTAGAATAACCTTTAATTGAATGACATGTTTTGTCGAACGAGGAATTTAAATCGCATGATGTAAACTTAGTCCTGATCAGTTCTGTAACACAAAGAGTTCTTTTGCCATGGATTTTATTTCCTGTTTGTTAAAGTAACCACAAAATTTTGTGAAGACTGGGCACCAGATCAGCACATCCCTGTGGTTCTTTGTGTGAGCTTTCGCATGGTCTTTTTGATGGCTGTGCCACATATTATAGCACTAATGGCACAAATGGTGAGTCAGAGAATCAACTGTGCGGTGAAAGTTAAAGGGCTGAGGTGAACCCATGAATTTCTAAATAAGCATTAGCCCTATATATAATAAGGAAATGGGAAAGCATACAAGTCAAAAACACCTGATCGTTCTAAAGACGAAAAAACCGAATAGACTGGCGTACAAAATTCTTGTAATAAAAAACAAAAGGAGAACTTTCAAATATTACTAATATATCACCATATCTGGCAACCCTTTATCTCAAAAATTTTTATTTCTGGCACAGTCTGACGCGGTCACACTCCTATCACACCATCCCGTATTACAATTATTGTTATTTCTACCTATTAATCCTTTCTTTTCTGTTTAGTCTCAAAATAAGTGTATGTTTCTTTCGTTTTTTTTTTTTTTTTAATTTTTATTCATTTACTTTTGTTATTATATTATCGATAAAGCAGGCATAGCAGTAGTTCTGTAAGTAGTGTGGACATTGTGATCACTTTTAGTATTGTAAGTATAGTAAGTATTGTTAACAATGTAGATATAGTTATTCTTGTTAGTATTGTGAGTATTGTGAGTAATGTTAGTAGTGTTCAGTATTGTGAATGTCGTGTCGTGTAAGGCAAATAAAAATTGTTGAAAAAATAAAAATAAACATTGAGAACAAAACAAAAAAATCAAGCAGTTTGTATTTTTCTTCCATTAGGAATATGCAGACTCAGTTCTCAAGAAACATTATGAATGTGTACAGTGCGAAATAACTGACCACGTAATACCATGGAATGTGCTCAAAACACGGTGTAAAAAGTTTGATGATGAAACGCTTGCATTTCTCCTGGCTTCTTTACACAAACAGGGTAAAGTTGCAATATTTATCACAACAGAAGGGGAGAAGGTTTGTATTAATATACGTTTTGTACAGCTGTGTATTTTCTGATGCAACAGCTATATTTTTCTTTGTTTTGTGTTACGTTTTGTATTCAAATAAATGCTCCCTTTCATTTAAATACCTTCCCTCTATTTTCAACTCGAGCAATCCATAATGGGTTTAAAATGTGTAACTTCCCCATACAATGGTAATGATAATGAAAGTGATTTTATTTATACTAGGTAAGAGATAACAGCTTGTACTAGAGGCCCTATGTCCTAAGTATAATTACAAAATTTAACAATGACTGTTAAAATGACTTATTAAAACATAGGCAAACAATGCCTGCAATGGCGATTACCATTTCTGATGTGTGATTTCTGTCAATTTTGATACTTGGTAAAATGAAATAGTGAGTTCTTATTATTCTACTAATTGTGCCTATGGAATAGCTGATTATCACTTACTTGAAAATCACATTCCAGATTCTATGTGTTAAGGTTACCAAAGAAATGTGGTCTATTGCTTTATTTCAATTGTTACAGTTTTAAGACTGTTCCCCTTGAAATCTTAGATTGTAAAGTTTGCAAGAAAAGCGGAGTCAAAAGTTTCACCAGTCTCTGAAAGTGATGTTGACATTGTGAGGTAAATTTTTTTCCTGTTTTTTTTTATTTTTGTAATTTTCATATCGTAACACATCACTTTTGCTAGGGGCTTTCATCAACTCAAGAGCATTAACTTTTGAAATGTTAGCCTTGCTATATATATTTTTTCTATTGTAATAATTATGGGGTGAAATAAAGTATTGTTGTTGTTGTTGTTGTTGTTGTTGCTCGAATTCAATCTCATTTTATCAAAACTGAATAAAACTGTGTCAATGGCATATGGAAGCTACTGAGATGAACCTTTGGTTACACAACTAATCAACGATCTATCTCCCAACCCCACTTCCATGCATTTTCCTGGACATGTTTTCTCCTGGACATCTTATGTTTAAAGGTTGTTATATCAATCAAACATAAACTCTGCCTGATTTTATTTTCAAGGCTCAGAAAAACGGTCGCCAGTCTAACACTTCAAGCGAATAAGCTGTCAAATGAAGTGGAAAGGTAAGGATTAGTGATCAATGATGCAGCCATTCTCTTTACCCTCTATAGTGAGAAAGTTACAGTTGCCGCTCTCTCTTCTGCTTGTTGCTTGCAATTTCCTCATTTAAGATCATTCCTTTGCTCTCTGTAAACAGTCCGACCATTGTAAGCCATTTCTTGCTTGCTGTGATTTCTCTTATTATCATCCATATTTCAAGCAAACTACCTTCTTTTCTTCTTTGGATTCTTTGTCCATTGCTGTGGGCTGACCTAGCTGTTACGAAAGAAGGACTGAACTGGATTAAACCAACGATTACCTATTATTCCTGCCATCACAACATCCTAGTTACTGACATTACCAGGAGGTATTTCTCGCCCTTGCATAAAGGGAACTGTTGTTCCTGTAGAAAAAGCAACACCATGCAAAGTTGGAATGACACTCAGATGTCTTCTGCAAACAACTGAAAAGCTTGGTCAGAAAAGCACCAAAACAGCAATTGTATCTTAGAAATATTTTATAACCAACATGAAATACAAGAAATCAGTATCTGAAGCGTTATGAGGCACCCGTAATTTTCCCTGTGAATATTATACAAGTGGGTAACATTTGTAACCAAAGAAATTTTTGCAGATCCTTGCAATGATGAGAAGAGTTACTTAGTTCGGTGGCAATTAAATCAAATCTGGCCTAACAAAAAGCCTAAGAGCTAGCACACAGACTGTCAAATTTTCCACAGATTGCTACCCAAAAGATGAAACGATCTATGGCATGACACTATCACTTCCCGCTTATTACACTTTGATAATTTATGCAAAATTTAGATTGACAATGCGATTAATGATGGTATGGTACAGATTTTTCTTTTCCATCGCAGCAGTAAAATAGGAGATGTGTGTGTATGTGCATTTTGGTCTATTTTATTGTGCTATTTCTTGAGAAATAAATTTCAACGTGACTGTGTTGAATCTGCTGATCAAAGTTTCGAACATGCTCTTTTAACCCAAAGAGAAAAAATTCCTCAAAGAATCTGAAACTTGTTTCTCTCTTGCTGGGCTTGCTTATTTTATTCAGCTGTACAACTTTGATCTCATTTGATAAGTTGCAGGATACAGGCAGCGAGATTTGTAAAGGAAGGCTCAAGATCGCAGGTATTAAAACAAAATTCATTAATTGATGTGTTGTGTTGCTAAAAAAACCCGCACACATTTGCCGCAGATGGTGTCGGGGTTACACTTAGGAACTCTTTGCTGAGCTAGTTCAATTTTTTGGGGACTAAAACATGCAAGGTATTTAAAAGTCCTAGCTTTTTTATTTTGAGTAAGCATGTAAACTGTATTTGTTGTTCATGTTCAGGGATTTTAAGTAAAGCATTACGGAGAATGGTGACATGGTAAAATGTGGACTCGGGTTGTTTCTTTAGTGAAACTCTCAAGACATTTAAGCTGTGCTTAAATCTTACAAATAACGTGAAGTTACACAAATATATACAGAAAAAATGTATAAATGAGTATAAAAAGGTTTGCATTTCATACATTTGGTCGTTACTTAGTAAGAAGTTTTCCATTGATCAATAATCAAGCTGGCATTAGTCACTTAAGGGATTTTTTTTACATTGGACTTTGGAGGATGCCTTCTCTGAAAGTAATCAGGAATCGCTTTCTTTCCAACGAAGTACTACACCAGGAGCTAAGGTATTTCAGTTTTGTCTTAATTCCAAGAAAAAAAGGCATGATGTCGTCTCTGATATGAATAATTTGTGATTCATTAACAGGCATTGCGTTTGCTTAAAAGAAAAGATCTGAGACAGAAGACACTGGACAAGGTGTTAGCTAACGTAAATTCATTGGAAGAAATTATGCACAGAATACAACATGCACACACAAACAAAATGGTGAGAGTCTTATTTTAGTCTCATTATAATAACTGATTCAAAATAGTCATAAAAAGATTATCTTCATAACTAACGAAATTAGTAAAACTGTGGTTCAGCCGGGAATCGAACCTTGGTCTCAAGATTGTCAGAAAGATGCCTTAACAACATGCAAATCAAACCAATGGGGCTTGCAACATACTTTTTTATTGGTCTGTTGGTGGCCGCTTCTGACATTTCTACACATTTTTATGCAGTCAGGATCACCTCACTAACCCTGTTTGACCATTGATGCGTCGTAGAGTACCAACATCAGTAGCGTTAGGATGGCGGTTATGTCTGTATCTGATTGTCTGATTTTCTTTGGACCACCAACCCATTACCTTTTGGATTGTAAGCAGTAGATCATGGATCTATCTTCTCGATTCCCAGTAGCATAAATATTCATCAGTCACTCTTGACTGAAAATAGCGTCCTTGATCTGAGTTTATATAAAAAGGAACATCGAACCTGCAGAGCCAATTTGTGACATGACGTCTAGCATATGTATTTGCCTGCTCATTGGATATCACATATGACTTTGACCATTTAGAGTTGCGATAATACGGTTACTCTTTTTGGTTCCCAGTAGTGGCCCTACAATATCAATCTGCAGTCACTGCGGAAGATACCCAAAATGGATTGGCTGTAATATATGCTTTGGTTCTGCTGTGAGTTTCACTTTTAGCCCAGGTCAAGTAGTCGCTGCAATACTCGTTGAAACATTTGAATAGCCCTTGGGTTCCAGAAGTGCGTGTTCATGTTCTGAAAAAGTTTGTCATGCCGAAGGTGTCCTGCCAAATCATCATGACATTCTTTGAGAGCTGCAGACATGTCGGTGTGCTTCTGATAGATCACTCATTGTCTGAGTCAGCACACGGACTTGATGTGGTTGAAACGGTCAGTGTAATTCTTTACCTCTGCAAGACTCATGTAAGATCCAAAACTTCTCTCGCAAATAATTGAATACGTGGTCTTGCAATAAGTGTAAGCGGACGGGTGACTAGAAGTTCCCAACAGCTAAACATACAACTTTTTAAAACTTTTTGCCAGAGGTCTTTCCATTACAGAATTGTTACCTTGTGGAATCAGTAGAGATCTGCTCTTAAATTAAATAAGTCTGTTTCAGTTTTTAAGTGTCAACCCAAGGCGTTTCTTTTAAATGAGTTTTATCCACTTGAAATGTATATTGTATTTTACTGAGATCGTCTTTTAAATTGAGTATCCCTTTTGGTTATAAAACGTGAACTTATTTATGTATATAATATTTTAATGAATAGTTTATATCAGATTTTGGATGTTTTTTTAGGTTGTTGTCACGGAAAAGTCCCCTTGGGGAGTTGTCAATAAACACATTGTATTGTATTATTGTATTGTGCTCCACCCCCACATAGATCAGTTTTCGATGACACTACAGTAAGGCGTATCACATCATGTTGATGGTACAGGGTAATTTTAAAATGTTTGGCTTTCCATGGTTGTTCTGCCTTGTTGTTTCTTCTGGTAACACTTAGGACTCCGTTCACCAGTTTTGGGTAAAGTATTACAATGGAGCTGGCGCATGGTACAGGACGTCTTTCGATAACCATTCTACCTCTTCTGGAAAGTGTTCTTTCTATGTCCACTTCCTCCAATGTAACTCGGCGTCCTTCAGTTCTTTAACAGATAAAATGGTGCCTGAGTTGTGATGCTCATGTTGTGCAGGTTATGGTGAAAGCGTAAGATCCACGCTTCACGCAGAGAAGCTTGATCCAGCTAGAGTAGACAGCAGGATCAATGTGTTGTGGGGTTGACACCTGAACCTTGAGTACCCTCCTTTTCATCTCAGCCTTGGCTACTGATGACGTGATTATCAACACATCGTCAATCGGTCATTCTGATTCGTTAACCTTGAGGAATTCTGGCCCTTGGATCCATGATGACCCAGCCTGAATGTCACTTGTAGAAGCTCCTCTTGAGGTGATGTCGCAGCGTTAGCTTTGTGCGTATGTGATGCCACTGTGCAGGATCACTTTCAGTTCCACGGCTCATCTTAAATCCACCACAGCGTAGCTGTAGAGTCTGACAAATACTTGTCTTTATGCATGTTCTAATCGAGCTGTTTGCCGACAGTCTTTGCAAGATGCGCAGCTAGTTGGCAACCCATCAACTCTCCTCACAGGATGAAAATTGTCTTCAAGGGCATGGGACGCGTCTTAGCCATTAGCAGATGACATACTCCCCATCAGTCGAGGTGGCATGCATGTTAGTGGCTGCTGCACATGCTTCTTCAGGAGTATCACAGAAAACAACTAAATGCTTGTCCCATGTCTTGCATGGCGGATTATAGATGTAACGTCAAACGACGAAGGACTTCAGGGCTGCTATATCCCTCTTCAAATTGGTCCATCCAGCTATGTCATCTGGCAGTGGGTCTTCCCAATGGAGGCCACGGGCGCATGTGTGTTGTAGCAGGACTTGGCACGAATGATGAAACGACTAGCCCATCCCAATGGGTATACAATCAAAACAATCTATCCAGAATACTGCGCTTTGTATTCTGTGCAGGCGGATGGTCAATATGTGTTAGCGTGAACCTCAGGTTCCCTGATTACAGGTCCTACCTGATACCCAAAGCTCGTCCAGATGATAATTCTTCCATCTCCTGGCTCTTTTCAAGAACAGCTCGATCTGCTTCCAGTGTCGTACCTAGATGCACCCCCTTTGGCCATAAGGGCTGGGACATCCTCGCGCAAGGTCACTGCTTTTGCCTCACTCACACAAGAAGAGTGGAGATCCTCGACAAAAATGTCATGTCGTACTACAGTGGCAGCGGCAGGCAATTGTTCTTGATTGTCTTCCGTAGTACATAATTATCACGACAAATTTCGCTGCACAAATGCCAGGCAATTCATCTCGTAGACGTCGGGAAGCTGTCCTAGGTGCAAGTTACGCCACATGAATCAATGATACTTGCAGTACTCTGGTCTCAAGCGCACATGACGGAACATGTCAGAAACATCTCCTGAGACCACCATACGTGTCTCTTTCTGCGACAATGGACAAATGTTAAAACTTAACAGGCCAAAAAATGACTTCAGTTTTCTCTGAGAATGCCTGAGGAACAATACTGGCTTCTTTTAGCATGTCACAGGGCAACTGCTTAAGTTGAATTCCTAACTGCAATGGTTTGTCGTGTAAGCCACCCTTTATCTTTGTATGTCTTAGGTGAGAGCATGCGTGAACTCCTTGTGAGGTGACATTTTTCTTGAGTGGTAACTCAACTTGAGTGGTAACATTTTTCTTGAGTGGTAACTCTCTCCTTTCGTCGCCTTCTTCGCTGTATGACACTTTCCTGAGCAACGACGTCAAATACAAATCGTGGGCGATTACTTCACAATATCGATAACAATATATTACAATATCAACATATATTTGTTCTTGTATTGGGTCGATTTGAAAAAATGGTTTTGGCCCACCCCTGTTTTTTAAGTTTATTGAAACGTACAATCAATCCAATTGGCTGACTTGCGAAAAAGAGTACTTAAAATACATTAAAAAACAAAGTGAAAGTTATATTTATGTTATTTTAATACGTCATGGTGATAATTTTCTAAGGTGGTTGAAGCTCTGAAATCTGGAACAGCATCACTAAAGAGCCTACATGCAGAGATAAATGTTGAGAGTGTTGAAGATGTTATGGATGATTTAAATGAGGTTAGTAAACTTAGATACAAAATATGACCACAGAATTTGCTACATTTTAACATCTTGGAGATAATTTCCATGTTCAAGAAGACCGCATTGTATAAATATACTTTTTTTAATTACGCGTCCAAATGTTGAGAGTGGTGAAAGTGCTCAAAACGTTACTTAAGCTAATGAAAAGCAATAGCGAGAATGTGTTGAAAGAGGAGAAAATAACATTAAAATACTCTGAGCTGGACATAACTTTGCACAGGTTGAGTTAGACTGGTTGTTGAGTTTGGGCATAATATTCTTTTAAACATGGCCAGGGTTGCTGTAGCATTTTCACAAAGATCTTAAAGTAAGTTCATTGCTGTCCTGCTCTTTCGTATGCGCTCCTTCGGGTGGTGTCAATCTTAATTCCTTGCACCTTATCCTTGAACTTTAAAACTTTATCGCTGATTTGTATCACATTTTTTTCTGTCAAAGAAAATGTTAACTAGAACTTAAAATATACCTCTGTGACAATATTAAAGTACAACCTTTATTGTGCCATGGTACAATTCTGTAACAATATTAGAACCAAGTCATGAGCCCCATTCTGATCAATAGTTATCTAATGGGACCAAAAGATAAAACGTAGAAGGTTTTACAAACCTTTCACACTATTGCAGTGTCTTTGTCAAGCGTGATTACTGATGGGCTATGTCATGCGACAGTACCGGTAGATGTTTTAATTATCACGCGACTGCATCTACAAACCTTTTGCCTTACTCATAACATTTGGTACGAAAAATACACAAATAGCTTTAAACACACTTGACATAGACACTCTGACAGTGTCGAAAGCTTGTAGAATCTTTCTTCTTAAGCGTTCTCTTTCTTAAAATCCTTTATTTTTCTAAAGAGACTATCGTTTTATTTGAAGAGGCTATACTACTTCCGATCAGAATAATGTAAACCATCCGTCAGTTAACCCGTCAACAGCTATGTTATTATTAATGTTATTAATTATTTATTATCAATGTTATTAACCAATAAAGAGTACACTACGAAGGTGAAAGGCATTGTTCTGATTTATCAGGAAAGTGCAGAATATCTTATTTTTAGGGGAGATCTGATAGAGAATTGCACCTGGGCTTCCTCTCTTGGAAAGTGTGTGACAGAGAAAGGACCTGATTGTTGTGTACATTGCCGTTGCATAGTCGTAACAGTGCCAATACATAGTTTTTCAGGTGGCAATTTTTCTGGTACACCGAAAGAGGTTGGTAAATGCTACTCCCCTCTTTTGGATGAGTTGGTTTGAGTCTGGCACATTTTGGTTACTGATTGTCACCATTCTTGTTCAGTTCGGTAGCTTGTTAGGATTTTTATCGTGTTCCGAGAAATTTCCATAGGTTGTTTAGTTGGTTCAACTATTTAATACTTTCAAGTCACTCGTAATACTAGTTTTGGTTCTTTATTTCTTTAGACTTTAAACGTATCTCAAGACATAGACACAGCCATTTTGAAAGGTTTGTATCAATTGGTTAATGATTGGCTTTTTGGTGTTAAAAGATAGTAAGGTACCTAAATAAATAAGGATAATACCCTTCAATGTTTTACCTTTAGAATTCCATGTGATATGAAGGCAAAGGTGAATGGTAAACGAGGGGAAATATGAAATAAGACACCTTTGGATAGGTTAATGAAGCATGCTCAGGCTTTTCACTCCTCGTTATCATTGCTGAGAAGCATCAGACATTTGATTGGTACCAGAACTGTGTCAACTTAACATTTTGGTGTGTGTCTGATAACGCACAGATGACGTCAAACGTGGTGGTCATAGAGAAATATGAGCAGCATGACCGATGTTCTTACCACGTTTTGACGTCCTCTGTGCGTTATCACAGTTCAGACCCACGGCAAAATGAAATCTATTTACACAATAACCAAGACATTTCTTGAGCAAGCATCGCGTTGTCTGAGCCGAGTAAAAAACTTTTAAACAAACTTCTAGACTACTGCACACACGCAATTGTGATCCTCTAAATTTGAGCATAATCGGAATGAATTTCTCAAACAATATTTTCAGAACCAACCTTTATTCCAGAAGGAATTTCTGACCCCAGAATATTAGTGTGTCAGTCGCTTCATTGTGATTCGTGATCGGTTACTTCACGATTACCGGATTTCTATCTGCGACATATTTGGACAAAATATTCCTTTCCTTTACACATCACAACAAAGTTCTAGCTTTTTTAACCTGGTTGAGGTCACTTGCAACGGCCGTTGTCGGATTTTTCGTCGGACGGTTTTATTCCCTGCGAAAATTTGCCACACCATTCAATGACGTCATTCGTACATCTCTACTCTAATCAAAAACTCCGCTACACCAAACAAAACGGGAGTTTTACATTGTTTGTTGTATAAAGGTATTTTTTACAGTGGAGGAATTAGACAGTGTGAACAAGGGCAACATCATATGTAAGGTGCACTGGATGTGGTTGTAGCAACTTGTTTATTTTGATTTCATAAAATTGTGATTGAAAATAAGATTCCAATTCTTCATCCATCCCTCTACCATCCATCTAAGATTCGTTTAGTTGCCTGAGCAACATACATTTATGGATCACTATTAGGCAATTTAAATGGCGTTAACATTAATTTTAGGAAATTCACTTGCCTCTGAAACCACTGGACTAGGATACAAGGAATTGATGGAACTGGATCAGGAGTTGGAACGTCTCATTATTAGCGAAACAGGTGAGTAGTTGAATGCATTTTCATTAATAATTTCTCCTTACGTCTTGTTCTTGA
Organism: Pavona decussata; assembly: GCF_977016875.1. Lineage (NCBI taxonomy): Eukaryota > Metazoa > Cnidaria > Anthozoa > Scleractinia > Agariciidae > Pavona > Pavona decussata. Next base: position 244,906 of record NW_028145599.1, read on the forward strand.
AATATGTCTACACAGTGAGTGAGTGAGGCAGTTCTCTTATCAGAAAATATATACAATGTAGTAGCTTCCTCTCTTAAAATTCTTGCACAACCCAGTAAAACATGCATAGCGGCGACAATACAATGCTTTGTTTTCTTGTACAAAGTTAAGCTTTGTTCAAATCTGCACAGGGAAACTTGAAAATTTGTGCTCGATTTTCACCGTACTTGGCCAAAAAGGACAATCTGAAAGGTACTTTCTGAATATACTTCAAGTACTGTCAAAGGGACGTTAAAACCATGTGAGTGAACCTCTGGTTGATCCATAACAGATTGCAAAAGTCGCTTTCGTCCACAGTGCATATATAGGCTCTGTTGATCAACGTTCTGTAAAGTTCTAAGCCTGTAATCTGTTATCTGGTGATTAGCCTGGTTGAACACTCTTCTGAGGCATTTTGCGATACAATGGAAGTTTGCGTGGAACGGTTGTATTTTATTATTCCATGCTAGTTATGCAATGCTTTCGAGTGGTACCGTGAAATATCCCACGAATGACTTGATTTTTCTTAGTATACACACGAGCCTTTAGGTGAGTGTGTATACAAAGAAAAATCAAGTCACGAGTGGGATATTCACGGTATACCACGAGCAATGTGCAGTCTTCACTGAATTACATTTGGCTGAATACGAATCAGCTCCAAGATCCTATTTTATTATTTGTTGCTTATTTTCTTCCTCTTTTGTAGGATTTATTGCACTGGAAATTTGACCCAATTAAAATGTGATAATTGTTTACAAATTTAAGATACAGCGCAAATTGTACCGTTATGAACTTATTCCAATGCATTCTTTTTCAAAAACTGGAATATCAAGTTCAATTTTTTGTTGCTTTACAGATACAGTGGCTGCAGCACAGGTATAACAAACTTTTGTTGTATTTTATTCCGCTGTCTTCAAGTTTAACCTTTAACCCTTCATTACCACAGTAATTCCATCATTAGTGAGACAGTGATTCCAACTTCTGTCATAAACAGTGGCGAACTTTTAATAGCACCATTTTCGGGAAGGTGAACCTTTAACCCTTCATTACCACAGTAGTTCCATCATTAGTGAGACAGTGATTCCAACTTCTGTCATAAACAGTGGCGAACTTTTAATAGCACCATTTTCGCGAAGATGTGCAAGCTAAAGGTATCCATTATCACTGAACTAAATTGTATTATTCAAGCTGAAATAGGACTTTTTTTTTCACTCCACAAAGCCTTCTTCGCCTCATCCAGGACCACCCGACAGCATTACCTCTATTGCTGATCAAAGTTCCAAGGCAAGGCCAGCACAATCGCTAACGGAAGAGCTTGATATGGATAGAGACATTACAAATTTGCCTGATGTTCCCTTGTACAGTCCAAGTAAAGCTGGAACTCTAGAAACACGACAAAAAACGATACATTTGTGCTAAGTTATAAAATTAACGACGACATTTCTTACGATCTTAATAAGGTAATATCTTACTTTCTTCTCATTTACGATGAGCATTTTTTGGACAAAACTAGTTGAGAATCGAAGCGCTCAGTTAGCGAACTCGTGAATTGATCAGGCAAATGAAATGATGTTTCGGATTATGTCTAAAGATTTTAGCTTCTTTGATTTTCGTATCTAGAGTATTGACAGTAGTGGCCGTTCTAAGCAGCGGTAAATGAAAAGGTTAAATGTATTCTGGATAAATTACACCCGCAGGTATTCTTAGAATTAGGGTAAATACACTCTATCGTCCTATCCAATATATGACTTGTCCATTCCTGATGACTCGGAGTAAATTTCCTTAACAAAAATGGGTCCAGCAAAATCCACGCCTACTCACGAAAACGCGAAATCATCTGACAGTCGATATTCTGGTAACGGCGGCGGTGGGGGCGTTCTATAGTCTCTCACTCCATTGTGCATCACTTTACAGTGAGCATCTTGAATCACTAACGTAGCAAGCCATGATTTTCTGAGAATCAATATCGGAAACTTTGAATCATAGGATATAGGTGAGTTCTGAATGCGACCTCTGAAACGAAGAACTCCCTTCTCATCCAAGAACAATGACATCGATTTCTTGGTTTGCTCATAATCCTTGTCTTGAATGACTTCTTTCTGTACTTCTCTGTGGCAGCGGTCTCTCGCAACGTCCAATTCATGAGGTTGAATTTCTCCAAGACTGAGTTCAGAGGCAGCTTTTTGAACTCGTAAATGCGCGTAGCGCAATGAACGAGTTATAGCGATAGCTGGCTTTTGACTTGGTCGATCAGTCGGTCGGTCGGTCGGTCGGTCGGTCGTAAACTCATTAGTGGAAAAAAAAAAACGTGAAAATTTTTTTTCACGACGCGTCAGAATTCTCTCATTCATTCTGTAGAGAATAATTCGTATCAAGAAAAGCTGATCAAATTCAAAGACAATGCTCTTTGTTTAGCGTCGCAAATATGGCCATAAAAGGAGATTTTGAAACAATAGCTTTAGCGCTAAACAAAGGCTTATTAATTCAGGAGGGAAATTTAAACTAGCTGTTATTACAATAGCGAAATTCACGAGGGAAATTCAAAACTTGCCGATGACTGTACGAGTACGAAATTTGCATATTTGGCGAAAGCGTCGCGTCGCGAGTGAAAGCGTGATGGTTTCCTCTTCTTTAAGAGCCGCGCTAGCAACCGATGTTTTTGTTTTAAGACTAAATGACAACGACCACATTGATCCTTTTCAATCAAACGGTCTAATCGGGCGATTTTTCCGATCGAAAGCGCGTGTTTTCATAAACGAAGCCTTTTCTTTCCTTTCTTTTTTTTACGAGTAAGGCAAGTTAGTTTTGAAATTCACAACTCTTGACCAAGTGAAACCATCGATAAAAGCTTCGCTGTTTTGCGGCGTTGTGCTACGCGCTATTATCAACTGATCCAAAATCGTATAAAAAAATTTAGCATTTCCAGGTTTCTTGCTTGGGGTCAATAACAATAATAGTAAACCTTACGCAACTTTCCAAACGTGCCGCTAATTTGACACGCCGACAATTTTGTGACGATTTGAAATTCATCTTCGCCGAGTCTCGGAACAATTCCCTAAGCGCAATAAACAACAAAAGGCTTTTGTTTGGACTTGTGAAGACGAATTTGACTCACTACAATGGACCATTTCTTGATACGTTGACAATCATTTCAGTGCAAGAATGGAGATTTTTCGTTGAATCTGAGCAAAGTTATAGGTTTTTTTCGTTTTTTTCTACAAAGTGCGGTTTCTTTTAAGAATTAAAAATAATTTAATTTAGAAATAATTTAATTAAAAAATAATTTAATTTGTCAGTTTTCACGCGAAAGCGAAAAGGGGCCATGTCACGCATCATTGACGTCGTAAACAAAATTATGCAAATTTCTGGTGAAATGAACACTTTAAGATCTTGTCAGCTTTCATAGAGGTTTCACAGGGAAAAAATGTTTCATTTTCGAAATTTACAACTGGAAATTTATGGGAAAGCAAAAGGACGCGGTCGATAAATAATTCTTATTTAGCAAGAGCTTGTCATAGTTCATTATTTTTACTTGAGGATTGCGTGGACTGAACTCCAAAGGAAAAATTTCACGCATTTATGTCGGGCATGAAATGTAATGCGATACTTTGTTGAACATATTTCCCTTTGTGAGATCGGCTTGCCCTACTGTAATTTTGTAATTTTAATTCCCAAAAAAACTTCACTTGCCCATCGGGCAAGTGATGGTTAGAATCCACTAGCCCGATCGCGAAATCCAGTAGCCCCGGACTATCGGGGACACGAATTTGCATGACGTAGCTGCACATGGCGTGCTCCTATGAACTTTGAATAAAAAAAACACGTGATTTTTTTTAATCGGCGCATCAGAGTAATCGGCTTATTCAATCTGTACAGAATAATTTGACAATCATTTTAATAGTACAAGAATGGTCATTTTTCGTTACATAATCGGGCAAAGATATAATTTCTTTTAGCTTTTGAGGAAGTTTCCGTAGCCGTCTAAATTTCAATTACTATGTGTCATCTGCATTCACGAGTTAGCTCACAGGAGCCTTTGATTTCTTCTTAACATTATTCACAAATCTGATTACAAGAGCTGTAAGGTGGGACAGCCTCTGCACATCACTGTGTGCCTCACATGGTATGACAGTAGTATAACCTACGACTGGACCGTCTTTCGAGCGGACAAGTAAGTGTACATGAGTAGAAGCTGCCTCCTTACCAACGCCATTAGACAGATCCGTCTTGATCTCTGATATTGCTACAGGAGAGCTGTCTAGATTTGCACTAGCAGTCTTCGGTAGTCCCGGCCAATTAACTTCCTCTTGTTGTAAAAACTCAGGACCCTTCCACCATAACACGTTGCTGATTAGATCTAAAGCAAGTGAGCCTCGAGAGGCAATGTCAGCTGGGTTAAGCTACTTGGACAGTAATTCCAACATTGTGGGCGGACCAGGCGACGAATTTCAACGACTCAGTTCTCGACATACTGCCTGAATTCTTTTGTCGTTCCCCAGATCCATCAGAGGGCAATTTGTGAATCAGTCCAGCAAAACACCCTATTAATCTGTAAAACCCCAGATAACGATGCTGAGACACTATCCACCAGACGAGCTAAGACAACAGCTCCTGTAAGTTCCAAACGAGAAATCGTCTCACCACCAATTGGTGCAACTCGTGTCTTCGACGAATCTGAGTGGTTACATTCCCTGACACTGTACTAGCTCGCAGATAAACCACAGCCCCGTAGGCTTTCTCAGATGCATCACAAAATCCGTGTAACTGAATGTCATGAATGTCTGCAGAAGAGCACCTCTTGAGGTAATGTCTGTCTAAAAAAATGAGGTTAACTCTACGTCAGTTACTTGTCAAATCCATTGTTCCTTAAGTTCATCATCCAAAGGTGCATCCCAATCAGCTTTTGACTTACACAAACACTGAAAAATGATCTTTAGTAACAAAACATTTGGGCTCAACAAACCCAAAGGATCATACTGCTTCGCAGAAAGACTGAGAACCACTCGCTTGGTCACAGGTTCAATTTTTGCAGCATTCCGCAAACTGCCAAACAAAAACACTAAGACATCATCGTCCTCATTCCAACCAATGCCTAGCACCTTGTGGTTCACGTTGGACTCTTGAGCTGAATCTGAAGGGAACCGTTAGCCGGAATATGTTTGATCTTCCTCTTGGATGCTGCTAGTTGCATCCGCTGTAGTCTGGACCACGTCGCCCTCAGCCTAATCAATCCACGCCTTTACGGTTGGTGAACTTGACACCCATTTCCGCATGTTAGAACCTTCAACCATTAAGCATGACAACATTCTTGTGCAATTTGTATGTAGAAATACCGTCGTCACCTCCTCCCACAAAATCATCAACATGCACACTGTCCAGTCCAGAGTTTGAAATCTGAGATAATCACGGTGATCTGGATCAACTGAAATATTAAGAAACGACTTCTCAATGTCCGCTGTCAGAGCAACCGGGTGTGCCCTGCGAATCGAAGCAAAACATCCAGAACGAGAAGAGTCATCGGAGGGCCCGAATACAAACAATCATTCAAACTGGGCTGAGATCTCTCAGCTCGTGCGCTGGCTTCGTACACAACACGCAACTTAGTTGTGTGCTTATCGATGTGAATGACCTCATGATGAGGGAGGTAACGAGTTCTTCCAAGTTCTGCAGGCTTTCTTATGTCTACAGGTTCAATCACCCCCCTGTGCAACTGATCTTGAATTACTTCGTCATATTTTGTCAAGACACCTGGCTTAGACAACAGGGAAACGAGTCTACACTTACTCTGATGATAATTGTCTGGAAGTAACGGGTGATCCTCCTTAAGGTATCAGCCACCCTTCAGGATCGTCCGCGCGCGGATCGCTGCCATATTTGAGGTTTCAACGTTTTCAAATAGATATGCTTGAGAGCTTTCTTTAAAAAAAAAATCAGAAGAAAATGTTATTTCTGTCGAAAGATATCGGGGGTAAAAGATTTTTTCTCGTTAATTATCTTAATTGGTCGTTGACAAGATCTGTCATTGAACTAGTGACGTGATACCGAGTGCGTGCTTCGAACGACACATGTCTTCGTGTTGTTTATAGCCTTTACCTCGATATTTAGCGTTTGTTTCGGTGAAAATGCCGCCGAAAAAAAAAAGAAAAGATCGTGTCCGTTTTCCTCATCGAAACCGAGAGCGAAAAAGAAATCGAAGAGCGAGTTTGACAAAGAATGGGCTGCAAAATTGGCAGAGAGCGACAAAGGCTCATTAAATCGGCAAGAGAAGTGGCTGGAGGAGTTGGATATTCATGCCCAGAAAAGCGAAAATGCTACAGTTGCTGAAAATGCAAGCCGCTCCAAAATTTAGCTTGAAGAACCAGAAGAAGAAAGTCAATTAAGCTCATCGACCACATCTGCTGATGGAACGTGGAAAACAATAAGCGGTCGAGCTATCGTATCGAGTGAAATTCTCCTTCAGAAACGGGACGAGTCTGTATCTTGTCGATTTTGCCAGAGAAGTGTCCAAGTCGTGGAAAATGTAGCGACTAAGCATGGACTTGGTTCTACCTGGAGAATCCAGTACGAGAATAAAAGCTGTCCGTCGCACAAGACAAATTATGTTTTTAATTCTTCCGAGAAGAGCAGAGCGTTTGAAATAAACCGGGCCTCAGTTCTTGACCTTCGAGCAATCGGTGGTGGACATTCGGCGGCTTCGCTTTCGTTCGTGTTGATTTCGCAATGGTTTTCGGCATCTTTACCAACTTAGCCAACCTTTCAAGAAATAAACACAATATATTTCTATCGTTACATGAAAAGCGTATTGCTGTTTGTAAATTAAACGATTACTATGCATGTACATTCACTAACCTCAACAAAAATTTTGTCTTTTGTCCACACGCAGTGTTATTGAACTGACTGGGAGCAAAATAGTTATTTCCCGCTGCTTGCCGCGAAAGTTTGTTCCTGTTGCATGTTACCTGTCAAAGTCCTATTGTTAGAGAAAATTGAGCCCTCTCTGATATCAATCAGAATAAACATTTAGATGTTATAATCTCATTCCAGGTAGGATGCCGCCAAAAATGTATTTTCTATTTTATCTCCGAACGCAAATTTTGCCGATCGACTCGTACGTTTTGAACTCCAAGTCGGCAGCCTTTCAATCAATTTGGCTCAAATCTGGCCAGAGTGATGCCATGTATCTCTTCTACAAAACCGTGTCTGCGAATTTTAATACTCCTTTTGATTTTAAAGCTAGAGCCTTTTTTCCACAGGGAGTGTTGACTAAGGGCCTGTTCACATGGAGGTGGGGGACCCCAGGTAGGTGAGGTACCCCGCTTCGGTGGGGTTACCAATCTCTCCATACAATCTCTCTTTATTTCCTGATTGCGTTCACATGTGAAGTGGGGTACCTCACCGAGGCGGGTTGCCCGGTCAGCCGAGGCGGGTAACCCGCTTAGCTGGGGTGAGTTTTCTCCATGTGAATGCTGGAGGTGGGGTGATGTTCATCCGGGCAATTGTCTCTGAATTCAGGACAAGCGTGGCGAGCTTTTTCGCAGATATCACCTTCAAAACATCGACAACAATGCCATTGAAAAAAGTTCTGAAGGAGTTGAAGGTGCATTTGTCGAGTCTGATAACCAAGCTGGTCTTCCGGTCTTGGATGAAGGTGAAGTCGTGCCCGTAGAACAACGAAACGAAAAGTGTCTTCCATCCGCCATCTTTATTGATATATGTACTTAGCGACCACGCGGTAGCTTTTTAAACCTCACCCCAGCGCCCCGGGGTTGCATGTGAAGGCCTGTTTTTTCTGACCCCGGGTAGATGGGGTACCTCACCTACCTGGGGTCCCCCACCTCCATGTGAACATGCCTCCCCCAACTTCATTTGCCAATAAAAGAGAAACAAACGCACTTGTCAAAAATCTGAGACACGGTTTTTTAGTGGAACGTGTTGAGAAGTGAATGCGGTGTTAATTGTTTTCTTCCGTTTATTTCCGGCGGGAGTGGAACATGATTTATAGAGACGTGTACTTTTACACAAAGCGTTCCAATTTCGAAACACATTTAAGTAAATAGTTTTTGTTAGTTCAAATCCATAATCTGGAATTATTAAGCTTTTAAAAAATATATGGTTTATAGGGGTTTTTATAAAAACAACTAACGCTACAGCGATCCGCGCGCGGACGGTCCTGAAGGGTGGCTGATACCTTAAATGGCAGTTTCACTTGGAATCTGACTTCAACAAAGTCAATTTCGTCGACTAGATTATCACACAGAGTGTTTTTTCTTGTCTAGGATGCCAAGTGATTCGTATTCCCAAATTTTCCTTAGGTTAACAGACAAATCAGTGTCAGAGCAAACAACAGTTGCTATCTTGAGAACATGGGTGGCAATCAAACTTTTGTTTAAGTCATTAAGGTCAGTTACCACATTGCGACCTTTTCAGAGGGTCCTCCCTTAGTCGTATCCCCCTCGCACAGAGTCCAATACTAATCCGCTCCTCTAAGCATGTTCACTGGCAGGGGGTCTGATCCAGATAAAGTATCAGCCATCTGCAGACCGTGCAAATGAGGGAATAAATCCTGAGCAATCTCAATAGGCTGATTTGTTACGGGCCAACAAATAACAGGTACTGCATAAGCATGGATGTAAACAACCATCCCATCCAAGGTCCTGATCCCAACCTGCACCATGTTACACACACGCAATCTTGTATCTGAATCGCCAAATGCCTCAATAGCCCATTTTACAGTTGTGTGCTAAGTGACCTGGTCTTGGATTCTAAGCGAGGCTGGGGGTGACCTTGTTTTGATACAAACCTCACTGCTTTTCATATGTAGATCATACTGTTCTTATGCTAACTATTTGCATTTACATATGAAAGGCAGTGAGGTCTGTATCAAAACAAGGTCACCCCCAGCCTCGCTTCCAATTCAAGACCAGGTCACTAAGCACACAACTGTAAAATGGCCTATTAGTAATGAATCCTTGCCAACCACTGGCAATTTCAAGGCATCACAAAGGATCTCAGTAATATTTGAGCGTTGGCTTCCAGAATCAAATACAAGCCGTACTTGATGTGAGGGGGTTTCCTCATCAGGTCGCACAACACAGGCTTGAACTGTCTGCAAGAGTATGGCACCCTTAGATTGACTGTAGGCTACATTAACTGAAGTACCAGCGCTTGAAGAGTGAGTGACAGATGATTCGCCCGACTGAGAACCTGTTGAAACCCTGCAAGTGTTCGTTGCAGTCGCAGATTCTGCATCACAAATAGATGTGTGGTGTAACCCGTTACATTTCAAACAACGCATTCTTGCTAAGGCAATTCCTCGACAGGCGTTTAGGACGCAAGCATAGGAAACATTTTTACTTTTCCTTCAGTATTTTTCCCCATACATACCAGCTGATATTTTGAGACCTTGAAATGCCTGGATGTGAGATTCCACCTCGTCGTAAAGCTGAGGTAGTTGCTTCGTGTTACCCGATGATGTCACCTTCGCAAGTTTTATCAGTGCATCAGCATGACTTGTAATAATAACCTGCCGGTTTCCGTACCTGTTCTTTAACAGATCAATAGCTCTTGCATAGTTATCGTTGATTAACTGGAGACCAGAGATTGAATTGGCCGCTGGGCCTTCTAACAACGACCTCAAATAGTTAAATTTGTCCACTTCAGTCAAAGTAGCGTTTTTATGGACGGCGGCTTCAAATGAATCCCGAAAGGATGACCACTTAATGGTGGTTCCGGCAACCTCTTCAACTCTAATTTGGGCAACTTCACAGGGTGCTAGAATTGTGCTTGTTGGAGTGACTCGGCGGTCCACTCGGCAAATTCAACTCTGCTGGACTTAAAGCTGAATCGATATCTGTAATGCATTCCAGAACCTTTGATGCGTAGTCGGAAGATTCACATATCTCCTTGTCGATTTCCTCTTCGGCTTCAACTAAGTCCACGATCTCTGAGTCTAGCTTCTCCAGATCCTGTAACTTCTCGCTCAGTGTCAATTTCCAAGTCCTTAGCTGGTTCGTATGACTCTCAATCGAGTGCTCCTTGAGAACGTCAACCACATTATTCATGAGTTTAATCACATAGGGTCTGTGCCCTCGTCGAATACTGATCTTCTTCAAATCCGCCATGCTGTTGTCTCCACACGAACTCGAAGCGGTTCCCCACACTTCAATATCGTTGTTCTGCGTTCCCGGGTCTCGGCACCAATAAATGTAAAAGATTAAATGTATTCTTAATAAATTACACTCGTAGGTGTTCTTAGAATTAGAGTAAAGACACTCTAAAGTTCCACAAAAAACTCAATCGAGAAAATAAACCGGAGAACGGCATAGACAAAAAGCACATTTTCGAAAAGCCGTAGAGGGGGGGGGGGGGGGGGGTTCATTATTACGCAACACGCGCAATGTTCAAGTTCCTTCTATTTCCGGTTTTCTACAAGCGGCTTAATAGATTGGTGTCGTCACTTTAACGTGTTCTTTCACCTTTGGACAGTGTTACTGGGTGGTTTCCTTTTTTTTTTTCTTTTCTCTTTTTCGTGTATTTTAATTGAGGGAGGAGAGAACTGAAGCGAGCAGTGAGACAGCATCAGTCCGGTCAACAAAGTTAAACCATCCTTAGACTTGGATGGGTGACCGTCCAGGAACCATGCGGACTTCTATATTTTTTTTACTGAGCTGGAGAGTGTTTATTGACTGATTCCTTTGTCTTTCAATCCTGTTTGAAAAATGTGAAAAACTTGCATAACTTATGGTTTTTAAAATGCCTCCCGTAGCGCTCATATGTTTGAACGTGGAGCACGAACTTTTGGAAAATATCTGTTGTGCTGTAGTTTCGGTAAATAGAAGGATTCAGCAGACGATACCTCTACTTACTGTTTTCTTTCTAGAAAAATTTATTCGTTTCGTTGACTTTTCGCCGTTGCTTTTTGTCCCCGTAATGGCGGCTGATGGTGAATACATAATACGCAGACTAATGAATGATTTACGATAAAATTGATTTAATTCCGATTAAATTAATATAAAGTTTACAGTCCATCGAGTGACCGATGAAACCACCGAGCGAGTCATTGCGCATGCACAATTCGCGAGTTAAAAATGATACTATCGACCATCACTCGGTCGACATATCGGCCTACAGTCGGGGTTTTTTTTTAACAAGGTACTAGTGTTCAGCACATAGCAATGAAATCTTGTTAACTCAAGGTTTATTCTCCGACCGGTTTCGTCTGATAACTACAGACATCATCAGGGAGTTTGGAACAAGATTACGTGGGGAACTTATTTATACATAACTTTTACAATACAAATCACGTTCCCGTAAGGGTGGGGACAACAAAACACAAAAAATACGGCCAGGATATGACTAAAATCCTGCGTAGAATGTGTGATGTTTAATTTTGGGGCTCACGACACGGATTTAACGTTAAATGCATTCAACAGTCATTTCATGTTCAGTGTTCAGGATAACTTATCATGTCCATGTACAGTCAACTCTCGCCTTGGGGACACCTCAGTATTACGGAAAGCTGATAATAGATACAGCAGCTAAAGCCCTGGCAAAACTAAATTACAGAAATAAATTCCAGCTATTACGGACTCTCGCTATTAAGGACACTAACTCGCGGTCCCGAGGGTGTCCGTAATAAAGGAAGTTGACTGTATATACAGTTGTGAATGTCTTTGAATCTTTCAAGTTGCCGAAGTGCATGAGAGCGCTAGCAAATGTACATACAAACAAAAATAAATAGTGGCATAAAAAGCTGGTAGAATGAATAACCTTATGCGGATCACATACATACGTAATTCAAAAGACAAGTGTTGAGATAATAATAGTAATAAAAACGCTAAAAGGTGTAAATAAGAACAATGAAGAATTGGATAGTTAAACAAGTAACTTCACGCTTAACAAACAATGTGATTCTATCCGCCAATGTTTCTCTTAACACAAAAACCTTGGATGGTACAGGAACATTCCATGGGATGGGCATCATTGCAACCATCGCACCTGGAACCAGAAATACCATATTGGCCCGTTCCAAAAACCGTCGTAACTGGTGATGAAATGACTGCGGCCGGATCAATAGATATTCGTCATTATAAAGTGCCAGGCCAGAGACATTCAAAGTAACAAATACCGCACGTGCATGCGTTACAATAATAATAATAATAATAATAATAATAATAATAATAATAATAATAATAATAATAATAATAATAATAATAATAATAATTGTTTATTCACAAATCCAAGTGAAAAGCCGAGATAAATGAGGTTTTCCCTTTCTAGTTTATCTCCTGATAAGAAAATAAATTAAAACATTAATTATTTACAACTGTATAAAATACTTAACATAAAATATATAGCACATTATACAATAGAAGACCTTAGTGTTCACTAGAAAAATTTGCAAGATGACATCTCTGTCTGTTCTTAAAGGTTCTCAAATCTTCTGCCTCAGCAATTTCCTTTGGCAGATTATTCCACTTATCGATTATGCGTATAAAAAAGGAATGTTTAAAACTATTCAAAGTTGCAGATGCAAACTTTTAAAGTTTAAAACGATGATTTGCTCTTAAGGGCCGAAAGTCATGTGCAAACGTAAAAAATGCTGAGGGATTACCCTCCAGGGCTTTGATGTACTATAAAAAATTTAAACATCTTTAGTATTTATTCACTTCAAACTACAGTTGGCATCAAAATGTTGGAACACTGTTTGCTCAAAGAATCTCCATCTCGCTCCCAAGCAATGCTGTTTAATTAATTAAAAGTAAAATGGAAGCGATGACGACGTAAACATGTAACTACCTTAAGTATATAATTTTTTTAATTTGATGTGTATTTGTTTTCTTTTCTTCCAATGTTATTTAATAGTGGCGAAATAAATAAAAAGATCAAAAATAGATCAACTCGAAATTAAGTTTTTTAAAAAGTAAGGCAGCTGAAACATAGGGACAATAGCTTTAAAATATCTTTGTTGAGGTTCATTCATTAATGGAACCGCTGAGATCTGGAAGCCCACGAAGTACGTGATCAATAAAGAAATAAACTGACGTGACCCAAATATTTTTCCTTTGAACAGTTTCAATCTTCCTTTGACTTGGCTATCTGCATCTCTCCAAAAATGGCGATAATTAGGCATTTGCGCGTGATTTAAGCTCTTGATTTCCTTTTGCGTTACGCTTACGACTATTCCTGTTTGTACCATACCTAGCCAGGCTGGAGCTGACTCGTCCCCAGTCGAAATCGTACGGTCGAGAGGAAACTAGGACATCAACGCCGCGCGTCTCCCGTCGACCATGAGAGACGGCTGGGAGACGAGTCAGTGGCTGGAGGTCTAGGTGCCGACTGGCGGCTTTACTTTTTTATTTTTAGCTTGCGTTTTGTACAATCAGTGTTTGTAATTGCGTCGACGAAAGAGACGCTTCCTAATCGAGTCGTTGTGCCAATACTGTCCATCATACCCAGCGCGCGCGTTCCTTAGCGCGAGAAATCGAGAAAAGAGGTTGTATGTCGGTTCCATTTTGCAACGTCACAATAGCATTATGACGGTCCATCATGCCCAGCGCGTTTCGTACCCAGGGTCTACCTCTGTATATGTTCCTGAGCACGAGTAATCGAGTAAAGAGGTTGTTGCGTCGACGAAGGAGACGCTTCCTAATCGAGTCGTTGTGCCAATACTGTCCATCATGCCCAGCGCGCGCGTTCCTTAGCGCGAGAAATCGAGAAAATAGGTTGTATGTCGGTTCCATCTTGCAACCCCACGATAGCATCTTAACGTCCAGATACCCAGTACCTACCTCTGTACATGTTCCTAAGCGCGAGAAATCGAAAAAAGAGGTTGTATATCGGATAGCATTGATATAAAAATAAATCTCAAAACGTGTCAAAAATGGTTTTGAAAAAAACAGACTTTTCGGGTATATAACCCTTCTTCAGTGTGGAGAAAACCACGTTTCGTACCTAATACCTACCTCTGTGCACATGCATGTTCCTAGGCGCGAGAAAAGAGGTTGTATATTGAATAGGATATACTTACTATACTTACAGGTTCCTGTAATCTTAACATGATTTATGCAACCCAGCTAGGTGCCTAAGGGCCTAAGGCGACGCACTATAATCTTTGATTACTACTAGTTTATAAAATAAATTGTCATCAGATTGATTGAAAATTTTCAGTGACATTATCTCCAGTATTACATTTACTGCGCCTCTCAATAACATGAGGACTCTGAAATTCAAAATCCAACTAATGATTTCCGTGTTTTACTGCTGTCAATCACAACCAGCGGTTAGCAAAACTTCAGCGGAAACCAACAAAGTGGGTCAAATTCGCCAATCACAGCGCACGAAAATGACCTTTTGATCCCGTTGTGCCAAACGTCTGTTTTCCATAAGGTACGCTACACTGATTGTTAATTGACGGCAGTTAAAAACGTAACGGTTAATTGAATCTCGAACTTGAAATTAAGGTGGTTCCATTGTACTGCATTGCGCATTCTTACTGCGCATAATTTCTTGCGTCATTAGCGCGCGCGCGTTGAAAACATAGTCTGTTTTCCTATATGCTGAGCCTAGTCAATAACTAAATGGTTGTTTCCTCCTAAACGAGCATGGTCACCTTTCTTTTTTGTATCGTTATTTAAACTTAGCTATTATCCTCTTTATGATTAAATTTTTTAGAAAAAATTGACTACAGAAAATGAGTTACTGCACGAAATACGAGCTTGCTCACCACTCGCGGGCATAAAATAGTGATTCTGAGAACTCGCGCTCAAGAAACGTTTTGGGTCGATACTGCTTCATATTTTGCTCCCTGCTAAGAAATTCACCTTTAGCTGCCGATTATGCTGCATGCATTCTATGTATTACGTTTTTCTAAGTTGTGCTTTCTCTGTGTAACTTCTGACCTATCTTTTCTATTTCTTTTCTCGAAATAGTACATAGTAGCGAACAATCACAGAAAGTCTGAGAAAATTTTCAAGACAACTTTTATTTCGCGGGAATCACCTTAAGTGAACAATCACGTTTTCATCGCATGTGTGTCTTTTGGTTGCTTCTGATGCTGCGCAAGCAGTTTTAAGCAATTTTAAACAAACGTTTTTTAAATTTTTTTTATCTCTAGTATACTTCGTAAGAAAAACAGACAAGAAGAAAAAGAGAACCCTCACCTTCAAAGTTTAGTTACAAATCACATATCAATAAAACTAATATGTATGAAATGTAGTATAATCATTTACACGCCTAAAATGATCAGCGAATTGTTATGCGGCTTACATTACGATCTCTCTTCAGTGATGTGCACCAGGAAATACGTGACCAATAAACCACTGTTCCTCCCTGCAAAGTTCGGGCTTTGTTTAAACTACAAATGGTGGGGTAAAGCTCAATGAAGCTTCTGCCTTAATAAAAGCCGCTGATCTATACAATTTAAAAGTAAATCGCTGAGGGGAAAAGATCGTTCGATTTATCGAATTCGTCTTCTTTACAAGACGCCGGTAGAACAACTCAAACCCTGCCATCCCTATCTTATCGGGACACGGACGGATCACCGACATAACATCGGTGTGGCTTTACTTTGTTGTAAGCGGGGCCACACCTCAAGAGAACAAACCACTCTTGCCTGTACTCTTGCTGCCTTTCACACAGCAATAAATGGGAAGGTATAATTTACTGACCAAGGAAAGCAAACCCGAGATGCCTTGTACTAGAGTAATTATAAATTCTTTCACAATCAGAAGCTTGACAAGAATGAAAAGATCAAATGGTTTATTGCATATAAGGCTATAAGCATGAGGCAATTCTTAAGACGGTTTACTCAGCTAAACAACGACAAGTATTCTGTTGTAAGACCGAGCAAGAGCAAGTACTTTTGTCCTCGATAGAACGAAAACTAAGAAAATAAGTGTTCTTTAACTCAATGAATTAGTGTTTAGGACTTTTGCTCCTGTACATTACTTGTGTATATTAAAGAAAATATCGAAAATTATTACATTGATCATTGCTCGTGGAGAAAAGCCGCCATATTGGACAAGCTTGCGAGGAAGTCGAATATTGACGACAATAACCCAGGAAATTATGAAAAAATACAATCACTGGTCACTTACATACCTCGTCACTTGTTGAATCCTTTCATTTGGAAGAAAAGCCGTCTTCACGGTGAATAAAACAGTAAATAAGAGGAAGGAATTATTCGCGTGAAGATCCTTCCTAAAAACGCTGATGAAAGAATACAGTGATGTGATTGGCCAATTACTGCTACCATGATACTTTTCGGACCGTGTCCAACCACCACTGGCGAGTAGCGTAGCCAATCAGAGACGGCATTCGTGATAGAACACTAGTAGATTTATACTAAACCCGAATAGCCAAGTACTCTAAACCGCTTCCTTTAATAGTTTATTATTATTATTACTATTATTATTATTATTATATATTATTATCTCTCCTTTTTAGTTATTCCTTTCTCTCTTCTTTTCGGGCTTAGTGAACACAGAACAACAGCAAGCTTGGACTCAGCTGACTACTGGCCAGCGGGTTCGTTGTTTATTTTACATTTGTTACGTCACAGATTTTGTTAGAACGACGGAATCTCTGAAATGACTCCAGCAAGTCAAACTAATTAGTAAGTGAATGAGCTTAAAATTCAGACAGGGAAGTGATCCATATTAAGGTAAGATGTTAAACGAAACAGACAGCCCTTCTCGGCCGTGATAGAGATTTCACACGAAATTAGTAATTTAACTTTAAAAATGCATTGGGTCATTTGAGATAGGGATCGAACGGGATGCCAAGGAATTTGACGAGGTTTTATGCCAGAGGCATTATACTTCCTAAAAGAAAATCCGCTAACATTTGGTAGGAAATTTATTACTAAAACACTAATCACGCTACCTTTCCATGAGATTATTTTTCAACATTGTAGGGGTAAGAACTAGAAAGAAACTGTTTTAAGGCAAACTAATAGTCTCAGTTCGCGCAAACAAGCCGTTAGAGAATAATTGCGTCGATATGCGTATATTGCCTTCTAACCGACTCATTTTCCATGATTTGAAGTACAATTTGAAATTGCCAGTGTAAGTTTAGGCGGCCTTTACATGTTATGGTTGCAATTGAAATCTCGTGCATTAACAAAGAATAAACAAATGTCCTTTTAGTGGTAACCCACATCAGTCTTATGGTAACAATCCAAATAAAGGTAGCTCTTCAGTGGCAGTTGGTTGCAACTGCAACTGTTGTAGGGAAGGCGCCATGAGAAACGTGGTGAATCGCGGCATGTATAATTGAGGCTGTTTGAAATGACGTGTATCGAGCAATGCATCATTTGTCAAAGTAATTGTCCACATCATCATTATTCGCTGTCATCATTGCCTTTAATAAATCAATAACGAAAATGCTGCTTATAGTTTTTTATGTCAACGCGCATGGGTTAGGAAACTATGCAAAAGTCTGAGTGAAGTTTTGTTAACTCGCGACATTCTGAAATATGTCATAATATGTCGTCTCGCGACTTGATAAGTAATTACAATCTAATCAATGAGCTAATTGGATCACACCATCAAGTCGCATTCTTTACGATTCACACTTTGCGCGGGACGACGTTTCTTCAATCGAGTGTATAAAGTTTTTACACGGAATTGAACAGTGATCACGAGCTGACAGCCTTTACACTCTAAGTTGTGAAAGGTTTGCAAGTGAAGTGCCGGCCGCGCGCTATATGTTTTCAGCACGCGCAAAGTTTAGGCGTATTTTGAGCTCAGTCCGCGCGCGGTCCATGTGAGGTCGCACAAGTGATCCAGATTTCTCATTAGATTAGTCCCTAATCTTACAGAATGGAAGAATTGTGTTTTCTCGGTTAGGAAAAAAAAAATAAACTTACAGACCAAGCGTGACAGTTGAAAGAAAAGATCTTAATATCTTTACCCTTTAAAGCATCATTGTCTCGGCAGGGTATTGGCCTAGAGAGGAGTCATCAGCGAGGTCTTCGTTCATAAGCACAGGTCAGTACCAGATAAATGTCAGATCCCCTATACACAAGTGTGATATCCTACTTTGCTAACGTTCAGCAGCGGAGCCGCAAACACGAGCAACAAAGAAGTACAGTTTTCCCCACTTTGATCCGCAGCCAAGACTTGACAAACCACTTGACCCAGTTTTCATTCTGTAAAACTTCTGGTTGTGAAACAAATTTACTTTGTGCTATGCTCAATATTTTTGTGCGATTTAAATGTTTTATATATTGTCTAGTTGACATTTTTCAGAAATTTTTTCAACTTCACTTCAGCTTACATTGTTTACAGAAAAGGAATCATTCCGATACCTTAGTGCTGCTGAACGCAATTTGCACTTTTCTGCCAGGTTTATACAATAAGGATCGGATAGATTACATTTGTAATTTGTTTAGTTCTTGTAGAGTATTGTTTCCAAGATTTTTCGAACTACCGAACAATTATGATTTGTTCAATCACACAGTTGTCAGCGTTCGCCATGGAGCTTTGCACACACCGTCCATCATTTCCAGACGGACTAAATCGACTCACCGCTTTATATGAAAGTGATGTCGCATGCCTTCTGATAATGGTTGTAAGGTATTGATTATGTCGGTGGGATCAATACCTGACGCGTGTGTTACACAGAAAATCTGCACCGAGGAAGATGACTGCAAGGTAGGCTAATATTTGTTTCGACCAGTTTGATTGTAATCAATTTCCAATGTTCCCGAATCTTATGTTTAGTCTCACGTCAACACACTTTGTTTCCAAGTTGTCTGCTTACCTATGTTAAATGACGTTTACCAGATTTCCAGTAATATTTCTAATTGTGTAGAACCAATAAACTGTCCTCTTTGTAAAGAGGAAAGATGAACATCAGCTCAATGTACTTAAAATGTTCAAACAGATTTATTTTAAAATCAAGTGCTGGTGTTCAACTCAGTTGGTTGGGAATGTACATTAAGAAGGAGTTCGCACTACAAGCACCAACCAGATACACTTCACGGCTCTTGTTGAGCCTACTATGGACCGGGCTACTATAACCATGCAGCTCATAGGAGCTTATTTGATTCACTTTTAAAATGTAACGGAACGTACAATTTCTTGAATTAAATCAATCCTTTGTTTTTCGTTTCTATTTAAATTTATAGTTTTGTTATTTTTTTCCTTTCTTTATCTCTGATGCATTAGAGTGACGAACTGGGAACCTCTATTGTCTCTGCTACTGACGAGCAAGATGGTAAGGAAAATTAAAACAGCATTTATAATAATACAGGAGCTACCGTCATGCCCTATCAGGTCAGGGAAATCAGAAAGGAACCTCTTTTGAATCCTCTTCGAATTTAACGGTGAAGAAAAACTGGTGTTTTCGTTTTCAGAGAGGGGAATGTGTCGGCGGTTTAAAATTGCAAAATAAGGTCGGCTAGTATTTTCGGAAAGCCAACAGCAGCTCGGAAAATTCGGGGAATAAGATTTTGTTGCGATTTTAAAAATTTGCAGTTAAAGAATCCGAACAGATTTCCTCTTAAAAGCGCTGTAAACAACGTTTGAAGTATTTTTCTGGGTGCACCTGATTAAACAGTTGTTTCCCCAGACATGAATCGACGGCAAGTTGTGGAAGGAAATTTATTTATTTATTTATTTATTTATTTATTTATTTATTTATTTGCCTTTCAAATGGGAGAAAATAGAAATTTAAGAAAGATAGAGCTGTATTTCGACGCAAGTCAAACGAAAACTAAGCTTGTTCCGTATTTGTCGGAAACCCATGCGGTTTCTGTTGTTTAACTATCTGGTGTAGGATTGGTCACAATACAACATTCCAGGAAATTTTAATGTTCATGGGTTTCTTAGTTGAGTGATAATAGATGGTTTAAATATAAATAATCGATTATAAAGCTATAAATTCTCTCTTTTATTTGAATACGTTTTAATTACCCTTGACATGCAGGTAATGTACGTTTTTTTGGTATTTAGTATTTTTGTTTTGCAGTAGCTGAAGGCTGTGCTGCTCAAAGTTCAAGCCCTCTTCATGTGAGAGATGATGTCAGTGATTTTGTCCTCAGCTTTTCAAGGTATATTGTCCATCGGGTTGCTGTGGTCTTTCATAAATTAATAATATGCCAGTCTTGTTTACTTTTTTTCTTTACAGTGGAAGCTCTGTGTCCAAAAGTTCGAGAGCATTTCCCGTCTGGCGCATATCTTCTCTAACCGATCTTACAGAACCGATGAAATGCAGCCCAAAAATTTGCAAAAGCGATGGAGATATCTCAACACCCGAGTTTGTTATCTCGCGTGATGTCTCACAAGGCCCAGAGCCATCAGTGGAATGTTCAAGCGGTGATCAGCATCACACACGGGACATCAAAGACACGACGCCATGGGTACGGCCGTATGTTTAGGTTTAAAAGCACAGCTGTCAAAATATCTCATTGTATGTGACAAAAAAAAAAAATAAGAACATAAAAATCTAAGTTAACAAACCTCTCTGATTGCTCAGTTTACAACATATAACAGCATTTGTTGATATGTTTCATCATTATGAAAGCAGGCAATTTGAAATCATGAAGAAGAAGCGATTTTAAAACTCGTCGATGTTGCCATAAAAGAAAGTGAAATGGAAGACAGTGCCACCTACTACGGAATTTGCAGTAGCTTTCTTTGACTGCTTTTATTCATCAATATTTATACGTGTTTTGTTTATTTGTTTTGTTTGCATGTTAAGTTTCCTTTTACATGATAGGCATTTCAAATTAATTCCGTCTTGTTGTATTGCACGTTTCTGTTTTATCTTTCTATCCATCAATCCGTCTTCAAATCTCAATTTTCATACTGCATTCAATCAAATTAATTAAATATTTACAACTTATAACAATTCAAGATGGGAAATGATCAAAATTAAAATCTCTCAGTTTTATATCATAATGTCAAACATTTTGCATAGTGCACAGCAAAGATTGTGATAAAATAAAACTGTAATTGTTTGTGAATGATTTGGAGTCCAAGTCAGTTTACTTACAAACTTTTTGAAGGAGCTCTCTTTTGTTAAGGGAAGATGACCAATCATTCCATAGTTTTGCTGCAGTGAACGCCAAACTACTTTGCGATAATTAGTGCGGGTTTTGGGAACTTATCGATTGAAGATATCTTGACACAAACTGTAAGACCAATTCGCTTCTGGCATTCACTGTAGCCTCGCGATGGTTTTGGTATAAGTGCGATAATTTAAGGACATGTGATTCTTTCTTTATGCGATTCACTCACACAGGTTATTTGTATACTTTATCTGAAACAGGCTGAAAACGTCCAACCTTCTATGTTGACATCAATTGAGGAAACGGTACCGAATTTAACGGAAGGTAACTATAATTGCTTGCTTGTTTTCTATTGCTCAGAAAGTTTCAAGGGAAACGATTCAAAAATAGTGCTCAAAGTAATTTAAATTTACTAACGAGTTTCTGAAAATCCTCTAGGTATAATTAAATTTCACCAAATAACGCCACTAGTCTATGTAATGTAACATAATTAACTGTATTGTCATGAGTAGCCTATCCTTTTGTGCTGCGACGCGCCATTTGTTTAAACGCATTGCTGCGATCATCGATACCCTGCCATTGGTCGCCATCTGAGAGATGCCCATGGGAACATTGACCAACTCAATGAGAGCCAATTTAGAATGCTCAAAAAGTGTAGCACGAAATGGGATTATCTTGTTTATGAAATGTTGTACATAAGAACAATATGACCCAATTTAAACACCCAGAGCGACTCCATTAGAGCCAAACTCTTTGTTTAACTTTCAATTTATTCATCTCTTTACTATATATACTCGATTTCATTATTTTACTTTCACTTGATAATGACGTTCTGGAAACGTCGAAACGTCGTGCTATGTTTTACAGTATTTTATTGCAGACTTTTATTGTCAAATGTTTTACCAAATCCTTACTTATTCGAATTTAAATTAGTCTCCCTCGCAGCCGTTTTTAGCGTCGTCACGCAACGCTGTGGTGGGGAGGAGCGTTGCGTGACGACACTAAAAACGGCTGCGAGGAAGACTAAATTTAAATGTGCTCGCATTTTTTTGTAATATTTGTACCTGTCTCCTCTTCTCATTTGTAAACGCCCCACATGGAGACCAGCTTTCAGTTGTTTAAAATAAAGTTGTATGTTATGTTCTTGTTTCGCACGGTAAATGTAAAGTGCTTTGAAAAACGGCTAGGAACTTCTTTGGGTCGGTAGTTAAGAGGGGCTCACGTTATAAATTTTTCTATCAAATCAGACAGAATTTCAGGTCCAGTACTGAATACGACACTTTATGAACGAAAGGCGAAGTTGCATTCACAACGTTTGTAGCTTAAGGTTAACTTCAGCTTTGATTAGGAAGCAAGTGGCAGGTTATTGACTGGTGTTCCTTACCGGTGTTTCATTAACAAGGAGACAAGTTTATACCAGAGGAAGACATCCAAACTGAACAAGGAAACCAATACAACAGTGATTACATCACCAGGTAAAAATTTAGTAACTAGTGAAATATCATGTAATATCTGTCATGTTAATGTTTTCCCAAGTGTCTTTACTGTGTTACAGGCTTTTTCCCAAAGACTTTTGTCCAGGATTTTTGATATTTGATATTTCTGTTTCTGTGCGTAATATATGACGTCACAGACAAGCAATGAAAATCAAGGCGTCCAGCCAAAAGTACTGGAATTGAGTACCCACGATAAGAAACTGTGCGTAGCCTTGATTGAAACGCCACTGGTTTCTTCATAAGGCAAACCAAAATGATACATTGAGTTATTAAACGTATCTTCTAAACATTAAGTGTATACAACAGGATTGTTCGTGGTTGAGTAACAACCATGGTGACACTGTCTCTCTTTAGGGGGATAACTCATGGATACAGGAGACGTTCACAAAGTGACTGTATCAATTCAAAATCTGCGCGCACCTTCACTGCCGAACAACTGAGAAAACACAAGAGCTACACAGCATTCCCTCATATCGCCTCACAGTCGAAGCATAAAGAGCGCACTCTTTCACCTTCTGTTCATCGATCGTCCTGCTTTAGACTGATGCCTCATTTATCACAAGGCTCGTTTCCTGATCCCAATTTTTCTACGGTCTCTGTGTTGTCACTTTCTGTACCATTCGAAAATGGAACGGCCGATATAGCTTGTGAAATCAGCAGTGATTCGGAAGAATCCGGTCAGGAACAGAATAATTTTGAAGAAACTGTACTGCATTCATGGCGGAGACCATCATACCGGCTCAGGGCCTACTCGGAACCCGTTTCCATGGGAATATCAGACCGGGCCAGAAGCTGGAGCCTACCTGATATGGAAGAGAAAAGCTCCCAAGTGAATGAGACGATACACAAAGTTAAGGTCTCTCCATCGCGTCTTCAATTTCCTGAGCAGCCTTTGGAAAAACTGAAAGAAGAGATCACTACAGCGTCATCAATGGTTCATTGTTCCTCGGTGATGTCAGTAGTGGATAGATGCGAGGCCGACTTTGATAATGAGGTCGCATACCCTCAAGCGGTCCCTGATGGTGAGGAGCCAGTGACTGTCCATTGGACAAACCGTAAACGAAGACAGTCTTTCACTAAACATCCATCGCTTTCTGTACTTACGGAGATCGACAACAGCAACACAGAGTTAAAGGTAATCGTTCCTGTTTACTAGTCTGCACGTAATGAAGTTGCATATTTTCCTTTAAAATAGAGGGTTGAGCGCAATGTGAAAATGACGTGATTTGGTGGCAGCTACCGGCGTTTAAGGTGGGCGTGGCTCACGCACGCAGATAGGTCGATTAAAAAAGCTACTGTCAAACCATACACTACGGTGTCTTTGTAGGTTTTGTGGGATTTCCAAATTTTACAAATGTGCAAATATCCGGTCGCATTAGAAAGTTGTTGTGATGACAGATTTTTCTTAAGTATTAAAATGCAAATTTGGTCAAACTTTCCCCAGTGTGACTCTGGCCCAAAGCCAGCTATTTCAGTTCGATAAAAACGTCATTTCATTGTCTGCGATTGTATTTATTTATTTGTTTGTTTATGGCATTCAAAATCTAGTGTGACGATGAAAATTCGTCTTCAAAACCAATCGAGTATTAAGAAAACAACCGAAGTGAAATGTAGAGACAGTATGGAAAGGACGAGGAAAAAAGTTTATGGCATGTGCAACTCGTCCCGGTTGAATCACCACCGCCTTAATGACACTGATTTAAGAGACGTATTTCCTGGCAGAAAAGGAATTTCACTACCAATGGGACTTATATTTCAAAATGTAGATGACTGTGGTTATTCTACCTTTGCAGCTGGCTGGTCGACAAACAAGCCGATCGCTGGTAGAAGGCACACGCTTTTGTGTTTGTCAAAAAACGTTTTATTCTAACCCTATTTTTTATCTTTTTCGTCTTCTTTATCCTGGGCTTAGTCCTGGCAAAGATAATCTGTGACCTTTTGAGGCGTTTTATGGAGCAAAAGACCGACCTTTCTTTTTTAGTGAGTCACTATAGAGACAAAGCCTAGTCGACACGTATGCGCTTCGAATGCGATCACGCAACAAAACAATTCGACGGTAATTAAAAGCGATGATATCTTTTGCCGCTTGAATATCTTAACGGACAGAGTGTTGGATATCTAATTAAAATTATCACATACCTTAAGGTATTTATTAACCTTTAAATGATTTAGTGGATCCTTTTGCATTGCTTTCTACATTAACACTTCATTTAACCAAAGAGAGAAAAACTCCAATTTTGAAAATTTTTCCAGCAATTGTTGACAGTAACCTTGGCCTTCGTTGGGTTTTCGTATTATTGTTTTCTTTGGGATGAAAAAACGTATGGTTCTGTTGGCTAGGACAGTCCCCATTCCCTCTCCCTCTCCCAACTGAAAACGGTAAGGTAGCTCACATATACACTCACTACACGTAGGCGAGAGAGCAATTGCCCCTGAGAATCTCATTACTTGTTATCTCAAAAATTTAAGTAACGGTCAGAGTAACTGGACTGAGTGTAGTGCAATTCAGGCAGTAATTGGGCGCCTAATTGCAAATCAGCGTAGCACGTAGAGTGAGGACGATTTGGAAATTTAGTTCACTTTGTGTTTATCCATCATCTTTGTGAACCCTTTAAACTAAGTCAATTGACACATATAGGAATGAGACATATTCGTGTTGAAAATGTGACCCACTGTAGTCACCAGATATTAAAAGTGCGACCTCCGTTACCGTCAGGCCATCCTCCATTCAGCGACACATCCCCGTTAGTCTATCACTAAAAAGTTCCCCCGCCCCTGGCTTTAAATGATCATTTCAGCACATGATATTATATTAAAAAATCATCTGGATCGAAATTGGCGGTGCTTAATTTCTGCTTCTCTCTCTCTACAGGTGGAATCTGATCTTCAAAAGACTGCTGCTGTTTCGCTTGTAAATCAAGTGACTGAGCAAGTACTAAGTTCTAATGAGCTGGTAAGAAAAGTAACATTTATAGAGGCTCCGAGAATTGTGGGAAGGTTAAAAAAGAGACTTGCAAATGGAAATGGAATGCTATGATCCAGTATGTGAATGTTATGTATTCAGATTAAGCCGGACAGCTCAGATCAAGATGGCACTTTTATTCAACAACAACAAGCCTAGTGTTCAGTACCATACAAGGTCATCCCGTGATAACACAACATACAGGAAGTGCAAGGAAAATCTGAAAATTCTTTCACGTTCAATTCTTTAAAAGTTGGCTGAAAACGGATCTAGGCAAAACAAAACAAAATCAAAGATAATTTCCAAGTATTTTTTGTACTGGGCCAGTACGGAGACAGAACAGGTCTACTGCAGTACAGTTCTCCTTAGTTATAAACATAATCCGTTGATCTTTGGGGTTGTTCAAAAACACGACCAGCACGGGTGGTAAATAACTCCGATTCTGGCGGCAGCTATTACCTTTCCGACTCTGTAGAATAACTTGCCCCGCTGGATGTCTCTGGCTGTGGTGAAGGTTCTGTCAACTTAATCTCCACGGTAGTCGGTACGCAGGGCTCTACCTCTTCGTAAACCATGCTCTCACCTGTGACTTCGGTCGAGGACGGACAAGGATTGCCATCCCCCAGCTGCTCCAGGTGGCGCCTCCAAATCTCCAAATCTCCGCTTTACTCCGTAGAGGACAGGGCCTGTTCGTTCGATGACCATGCCACGCACACATTTTGGCCCACTACGGTAGTTGCGGACCCATACCCTCTGGCTGTGGTCAAAAGACGTCCAAGGCACTGTTGTTGGATTGAAGGAATTTCTTGTTAACCTCCCGCGTGATTTAATTAGATTCAACTTTATCTTAGTGTTGTGACCCAGAGGAAGCTGAGCGAGGCTGAGCTCTTTGGTGGCATGCTGAGCTGCTCAATGCCTCGGAAGGAACCTGTCGAGCTTGTGTCGTAAGTTTCTACCAGACGTTTCAGCCTTCCCGCTTTCTTTAACCTCTGTACCAATATTTCGCCTGACCACTGGTGGAGCGGAGGTAGGACGCACCAGTGACATGTCTAATGCCGTTCCCGCTCACGATTTTCTTGAAAGTTTCTGATGTGAACTGCGGTCCTTTGTCCGACACTATTTGGTCAGGGACTCCCATGCGGAAATATTAACAAAGTGTGTTTACAGTCTTCTTCAAATTTCACCGGTAAACATAAGGAATTAATTCTGGGTGAGCTTCTCCACCTTGCCAACCCAATTGCCTACATTCTGGGACTCGAGAAATTGTTGTGTCTCTTTCCTGGTCTGCATTCTTAGCTTTTGCTCTGTGACAGGTACAGCCTCAACCACCATTGCATGAAACATCTCCGCTTCATCTGGCTTGTCTGCAGGGGTCTGCAGGTAAGGTAAACGAGATAGAGCATCCCAACTGGCATCCTGCCTGGTCCCACGGAACTCAATGCTGTACGAGAAAACGCCCAGGAAGAGACACCAGTGTTTTATCCTTGCTGTAGCAGTAACTGGTACAGCTTTCCCAGGGTCCATCATGTACTTCAGGGCTGATGGTCCGTAACTAGGATAAAATGGCTACCCTCCAAGTACGTTTGGAACTTCCTCACACCCCAAAGCAAGGGCAAAGCTTGTTTTTCTCTGTTTCGGACAGGGTCCATGACGCATAAGTGATAGGACGTTCTCTTCCTTTCGAGGTGTGGTGCAACAGGACGGCACCAAGACCATATGAGGAACTATCTGTGGATAGAACTGGTGGCACGTCAGGGTCGTGGTGCATCAGAACCTCATCTTCTTCAACGCCCTGAAGCGGGCTTACTCTGCAGTTCCCCGTAACCACTTGGCATCCTTCTGTAACAACCGAGGCAGTGGAGCCAGGTGAGTAGCCAGATGAGGTAAGAACTTGGCATAGTATTGGGCCATTCCCAGAAAGGCGTGAAGCTAGGTGACATCCTGAGAGTTTGGCATCTCTGTGATGGCCTTCGCTTTCTTAGAGGATTGATGTAGCCGTTCGGGTGAGATGACATAACCCAAGTACTCCACAAAGCTTCTAAGGAATTTACACTTCTCCCGGTTGGCCTTCAGCCCATACTCCTCAAGCTTCCTTAAGACCATGTATATCCGCTCAACATGTTCTGCCACAGTGCTGCCCGTCATTATGACATCTTCCAGGTAACAGAAGACCACTGGTATGCCTTGCAGGATCTGGTCCGTAGCCCGCTGCCAAATGGCTGGTGCAGAGGCCACACCGTAAGGTAACCGCTGGTACTGGTACAAACCTCGGGGCGTATTAATAGCGAGGAATAGCTTAGATTCCCAAGGGGGATTAGGACCCTCAACGTGTAAAAGCAAGATATAATGTACTTGAACGCAGGAGATCGGGGTACGAGTCCTCGCCGGTGAACCATATTTTCGCATAGTACGTTATATCTTGCCTTTACACGTTGACTTACTTTGTTCCTTTCATGTAACAGGTCATTACAGTGATCTTATGTGAAAATATGCCTTATTCACTTAGTATGAATATTCCCTGCTGTTTTTGCTCCATTTGTAAGTAGGCTTGACGCAGGTCCAGGACACTGAACAGTGTTCCCCACCTAAACTGCCATAATCATCTATGACCCAGACTAGACATAGACTATCATAAATATCATCTTCGAAATGCGAGTTAATTGTCAGACACACCCTTGCACTGCCATCCTTCTTCACTGGGGTTACAATTGGGGCTGTGCTTCACTGGTTTCTACCTTCGTATCCTCTAGTGCCTCAGTGCCTCTTCCACTGCTGTTTTTCGGGCCAATGCTACCGTGCAGGCTTTCCAAAAACGAGGCTGTGTATTTGCTTTTAGATGGAGCCGTTCTTGAATATTCTTCATTCTGCCTAGACCTTCGGTTTGCATCGTCTCCCCAAATTTACATTCAGTCTCCAAGTGCTCTAAAGTGGCTACGTAGTGACTAACTGACTTACCACGTAGTGACTAACTGACTCACCGGAATTGTTGTCTTGGTTATCGAACTCGAATTTGACGACCAGTTTTGATCTTTCGGGCTTCAGCTGTTTCGGCATTCCCTCCACGATCACATCGTAAGTGATGGCATCATCCCTCAAGTGTGCAGGAGCAACTAGGTCCTTCGCTAACTGGTAAGATTCCATGGGAAGATTTGTCAGGAGGACTGTGTTCTTTGTTTTGGCGTCGGAAACTCCTGGAAAATCAAAGCCCAGCTGTGCTGTGTGGTTCATGGTTCATGGTTCATGGTTCATTTATTTCACACTATTTACACAACATTAACATAGAAAGAAAAGTATTACAACAGATGATTACAAGATAGAAATAAATACAGTACAAATTATAAAAATGTGTAGGAATCTCAATCCGTCCCGATGACAAACTTTTCCACCTTCCCGGTGGCTTTACACGTGCTCGGTGCGGCGTTCGGTACTTACCTGCTTGCGTTAATACAAGCCAAACTCCTGTTTTCTGCTAGTACTTTGAATCTGATAAATCCCATCCTCGTCGCCAGTTATTACGTATTCACATTCAATAAGCCAGACAGCTCAGATCAAGATGGCAGAAACACTTTTATTAAAAAACAACAAGTCTCGTTTTCGATGCCATATAAGGTCATACGTGATAACACAACGTACAGAGAGCCCAAGGAAAATCTAATAGTAAATAGGGAAAGCGAAATATTATTCAAAACAGACGCTCCAAGAGCGTAAACTAGGCTACCTGTGCTGCAAGGATCCAGTAGGATGTGGAATTAGCAGTTTGATTGGCAGCTTTAGGTTGATTGACACTGTGATTGACAGCAAGTATTGACGCATTTTTTCATTTTGTCCACACGAAAACAAGGGAGTTAATTTACAACAGTGCATAAGTACCCGGTAATTAGATTCAACTTATATAAGTTTAATTTTGTAATCGTTGTCATTACCATTATCATACAAAATTGAAATCCAATGTGTCTCAGGGGCTGTGATGGTAAGGCACATATACTTTAAACTTCCTTTTTGCTTAGAATTTTAAAAAGAATTTGTGTTAGTAGCTTATCGTTGTTAGTTTGTTTAAAGCAAACGCTTCTGTTGTAGAACGTTTCATCAGAAAGTGACGATGATGACCAGTCCCCCACAGTTGAGGCTGCTGTTAGATTATGGAAGAAAAAGGAGTCTGGCCGGAGAGCAACACTCTCCTCAATTTCTCCGCTGACGGATTGTCCTAAATATGCATCAGAGATAGAACAACAAGCATTTCGTAAGATTAAAAAATGGAAGGACAGTTTTGCATTAAAACTGGACAACGTTCTCGGAGAGAGATTCCAGGAAATGGTTACTAAGCGGGAAGAGGAAATAAATCGCAAGAAAAAGCCGAAAGTCTTGAAAGTTCCCATGAATTTAAACGATAAAGAAATGGGGCAGCTGAAAAATAACTTGCTTCTTGAACTGAAAAGAAAATCTCTAGGAAGAGATGATGGAATTAGTTTACCTGAAGGCGACTTGCCACGCCCTCCCCCTCCCCCTATTCCGCGTGTCAAGTTTCCGAAGAAAGCACCTTCTGAGAAGAATCCAGCAGATCTTAGGGCTCAAATGATGAAGGAGCTAAATCGACGTGTCTCTTGTGTTCCGGATGATGAGGAAGCCTTCCACTGCTATAAGCCCTCAACTCTTGTGCCGGACCTATCAAAGACGAATCTTCAAGTCAAACCAGAACGCGTTGTTTACGTTCCACGTGGTGTCGAGGGTAAAACGTTGGATGCCGATAGTATTCGTGACTTGTTGAGCTGGCATGAAGCTGAGAGGAAACGTTTGAAAGCTGAGTTAGAGAAGCTGCCACAAGCTGAGCAGGCCGGAGAACAGCAGGTGCGTAATCTAACTATAATCACAAATTATTGTTTTTATAGACGTTTTATGTGTTTTTTTTTTTACGTAAACCTGCTCTTTTCAATTAGATCAAGTTGCTTTAATGTCCTCCAGTCTAGTGGCTTCTTCTGGGCTTATAGCTATGTAGAAACAGATATGCTGATGATTTGGTTTAAAGTTAATTAAAGTGAATCAGTTACTGTAAGAAACAGTATCTACTGTATCTTCTTCCACCCCTGCGTGGGTTTCTCCATTTAGCTCTCTTCCCCTATTAAGTCCCCTTACCTTATCTCAAAACACTCATAAGAAACCCCCCTTCCTCTCTTAAGCCATCTACCCTGTCGCATAGCTTCACATAACATCGTGCAAGTCTAATAAAAATGGAGCCATGTTGACATGGATCGATAATTAACTTATCGCTGTTTTTTATTTGAATTGCTTATAAATAACTAAGGTTCCATTGACGTCCATTCTAAAAATCGACGAAGCTTTTAGTCTTAAAATGTTGGCCATCTCTTGGCCCTAAACCTCCGAAGGCACGGGCCAGAGAGGCCCGAATTGCAACAGTAGTATAATACCATACGGTTACGTCACCTACGCTTTGGAAAACAACAGTGAGTAAATTTTAATTGGTCAATCACCAACTTTGCATTGCAAGATACATGTTGTTGACTATTTCTTATTGGTGACATGTCAGTGGAAAATGTTTATGTTACCAGCGAAGGTATCAACGTGCTGAAAGAAAGGGGAAGACGTAGATACTACTAGGCTAGATTGACAGATAGTGTTTTGCATTAACCTGTTTCTCTAAAATTCACAAGTTCAATTTGAAATGCTGAAAAAGAAAGGCAAGGAAAAAGAAACACGTGTGGCGGCAACATCTCTCTTTCAGCCAAGAAATCTATGGCAATTAAATAACTTACTGGGTAACCTAAAAAAAATTCCTTAACTAAGACAAGTTATCTCCAATTAAATACAGGTTACTTAAAAAATTCAATTCACGTCTAATCCAATACAAAACCTAAAGCATTTAACAATACTCTACATGTGAATATTCACCCTTATACTTTCAAAAATTCTACCATTTCTTTGAAATGCGCGGGCGATGTGCGAAGGTTGGGCATAATTGGACGGAGAAACGAAGGGGAAAAGCTTCGGATAGCACTCAAACTTGCTGCGTGGCACTTGTTACGGAATGCAAAGGTACAGGATCGGTGTAACTCGTCCACGGAGGCGAAGCAGAAATAATGTTGAACGAAATTGGAACTCTTCATCTTGTTCATTCGTAGTCTTCACGCGTACAGTTTAACTTCTTCATAATGACTTGCTTTTATATGCTCCGAGAATATTAATTAGGTTCGGCAAGGTTTTCAACTAAAATAAGTTGTACAGCAGAGTAAATAGTTCATTTAGTCGTTATTAAAATTCTAGCCTTAGAAAGGACATTGAAACTGGAAATAGGACAGCTAGTAACACTACGAGTTGGTTATAGGATATTACACTGGAACTGTGCTAATATTATTAAACCATGTTTACCGAAAGTCGATTAGAACGGGAACATCTAAGAAATGTAGATGTATTTAAACAGATTTCGTTCATAACGTAATAACGATCAGAACTTTCAGCCTTCACGAGTTGTCCTCGATCTAATATGCCAAAACACTTTACTAACACGGCTGAAATATATAAACACGAATTCCGACGAGTAATTCACATGTAAAAATTATCAATTTCCTAAAATACTAAACTGAAAGTATTGTTCGATTTCTGAGAGTTCTTAAGAGTTCTGAGAGTTCCTTTTTAATACTACAGAGAAAAAGTCCTTGTGACAATTAACCAGAGAATGGTATATTTTACAAACTAATAACTAAGTAATTATTTAATGATTATTTCAAAATCTTGATGAAGTGGATATTGTTGTGAAGCTAATGTAAAGGTTATTGTCGACTTTAAAGCTAGTGTAAGGGTGTATTTTCGACTTTAATTTTAGAACACAGTTGTCATTTCGTTTCGGTAGTTTTGATGGATATTTTCCAGATTATTTGACATTTTCCTGTTGTTCAAAGATTAGAATTAACAGTTGTGCTGTGGACAGGTTTGCCTACTTCCTTTTACCTTGGTTTGGGCCTCCTCAGTCGAAGGTTGAAATGAAGGCAAAACACTTAAGGATTTTATCAGCCTGATTTGTTTCCCTTTCTATCTATTTTCTTAGAACAGTTGTGTTGTTCTTTCCTGTTAGTGTGTTTTGGCAAAACTAATTCTTGTCTCTGGTTGGGACCATCTGGCCTTGGTTGAATTACAGTCGTAAACATGTTTACAGCACACTATAAAGTAAGGCGTGATTTGAGTGATACTCTGAGAACAGACGTAGAAAAGAGTAGAATTGTTGTAGAGTTGATGTAGTGAAGAACCAATTCCTTAAAGAATAAAGAAGAGCTACAAAGATTACTGGTGCCTCTCTGCTAAGCCAAACGAGAGTTCTACAATATTGTTGTGCATTACCATCGCAACACAAACATGTTTTGCTCAATATATGATAAACTGATCTCGATTATTACTTTCAGCTTCTGATTGACAGAGACGATGCCAACAGAGTTCTTCAATCAATGATGAAAATAATGGAAGAAATTTTTTTGGGAACTATGAACCGATTCATGGGTTTAGCGGAACTGGCCCCTCACACTGAAGTCGACCAAAACGGAGAAAAAGGTTAGGTTTACGATGGCGTCATAACAGCACAGCAAATGCACTAGCACAATTCAGTTACCTCACGTTATAATGCACCTATTATTTTTATTAGCCTTGCACGACACAGAATACAACATTTACAATAATAAACACAACTTAGACCGCTTATAATAATTACAATACCGACAGTAACAGTACTTACTATACTTGTGCTAACTTATAACTATACTTTCAATACTAACAATACTAGCTACAAAGTTCCCAAAACATACAATGCTTACCATACCTATACTACTGACAATACTAACAATATTTGCAATACTTACAATACTCACAATATTTTGGTTTTAGCGGCACTTGCACAGTCTTTTATTTCAGACCAAATGGCTCTATTCTTTCCACATTTTCCCAGTAACAATTTTCACTCTTGTAGGCACAGAGAAGATATCTCACCCGTTTGTTTTAATTCTCAGAGTCTGAAAAGGGTTCAGGGAAGTTGGATGATGACAGTGTAAAATCGGTTTCTCCAGCTGTAACAACAGCAAGCCAAGAAGACCAAATTAAGGTCAGTACCCGATGAACACACGCGTGACACGTTTTACAAGCGTTTTTTTCCTTACTCAAAAACCTTTTTAATCAGCTGGGAACGTATTTCGAGTTACACCTCAACACAGTCCTATGGTAACCAACTGACTCTTTAACTCAGTAGGCCTAGAGAAACAACCTGAACTACAAACGACCACTGACAAACTAGTGGTAGTTGTCGCTAGGTCATGTACCTTGAAACCCCGCCGGCAACCTTGTGGGCTTGCTGCGTGAAGCTAACAGCTTCTAGTCACGGATGCCATGGAAAGTATACAGTTTAATACATATCTAAGTTGGGAGGATTAACAAACCACGTAAAATATACTTAGTTAAGTTGGAAAGTATAACAAATTACGTAATCAGTAGTCGCGAGGGAAAAAGCGACTTTTGTTGGCACTCCAGCCTTAGTAGTCTCAGCGGTAGCCTTTGAACAACGTGAGTTTTAAAATATTAGAAATATCTCCGGTTTCGCTAGTGCGCTCGCTTATTGTGTTATGGTCTTCCAGAGGTCATTTGACTGGAGAACACCACGACTGCGGTTCACATTTCGCTTCATGGTTTAAAATGCGCCGACTACGGATCACCTGGTTGCCCGGATTCCCTTAAGTCAAAGCGCAATAGCTGATTTCTGCTCAGTTTGACGCCGGCTCCTCCTTCTTCAAATTCAATTCCAACTTGAGAATGAGTTGTATCACCCATTGTCGTCGGACCCTTGAGATGATTAACTTTGTCCTTTTGTGTCGTTGTCGAAGTCTATGATTTGTAGAGAACGTGTTGAGTTTTCTGATTACCTTCAAGCCCATATCAGAGTTAGTGCTGACAATCCGTAAGGCCAGGGATATCTCTTGTTTGCTTCAGGCTCTTCTTTTGCCAGTGTGATATTGCTATTACAGGAGGGGGAGAGATTTGAAGAATGAACTGGGGTTTTACATCCGTACTTTTTTTGGATGCTTTGGTACGACAGAACTTAGTACATTGGGTGACTAAGCCGGGGTGTTACTCTCCATATTCAATCTATGTGCAATACGGCAGGAAAAGTGTGCTACTGTTTGATATTTACACAACTGAACGTCACTGTCAAAAAAATCAGGGCTGAATTTGCTCTTTGTTCAATGAAAACGTTTTTTGTGGAAAATACTCGCATTTTATCCTTACATAATGTTTATTTTCCCAGTCGGAAGTTCCCCCCCCCCCCCCCCCCCACACACAAACACACACACACACACCTGACTTCAGATTACAAGGGGCATTTTTAAGTTAAATACACCAACAGATAAACAAACACTCCACTAAAGAAATCACGCGCTAAATAATAATCCGTATAGATCGGGAAGTTCTTTTGACGAGCCGATTACAGCATTTTCATTCCTTTCTTTGCTGTTTAAGCTTGAAATCTCTGGAGAAGAGTCTCCAAAGAATAACGGCAGCTTCTTAAAAGTAAAAGCTACTAGACCTTTTCATTACTCACGGAGCGAGGTCATCTAATTACTTGCTTTCCACTACACCCCAGAGTATACGTATACTGGACTTCTACCCAGTGTGCTTCTCATAAAGCTTTTATGTTTAATTAGTTTTATTGTCCAAGAAGCAATCACCAATTTCTTCTCTTACATTCATAGATACACAAGTACATACGTTGATGTACGTTCTCTATTTTGGAATGTAGATCAGTACTGGCGACAACTGATAAAACTTGTGTGGAGTTATCTAAAGCAATTTGTCTCATACGGACATAATCTTGTAATTTCACATTACAATGCGAGTTGAAGGAAGGAGGACTCTCTTCTGTAAATAGTAATCGATACTAACCGATAATGTTTTTTTTTCCTCCCGTAACATCTCTACTCTAAAACAACCTATGGGCCAGTACTCGGTTTGAGGGATATATATTTTTCCTAGGTACTTCTGGTTACTTGTTGGAATTCTAAGCTCGTGTTGCTCTGTTATTTCAGAGCATTATGTAACTGCGCTAGCATACTTTTATATAGTATACTAAGATTTCTACTTTCCAATTGTTTTGCTAGCTTGATGAAGCACTTGAGCAAGACAACGAAGTCAGCATTTTGTCAGCGGGCGATGGTATGGAAAGCTTTTCAAGTAGAGTATGTCCTGAACCGCTGTCATCAGAATCGTCTCTGACTGGGGTTAGCTTTAGCTCTTCCGATGAAGCGTCCGGTGCTTCGGAGATATTATCCGAAGCACTTGCTGGGACCGACGAGGCTATGACCATGTCAAGCATTAACACTTTAGTACGACTGTCACCAAGTCTAGAGGGTGACCTCCAGTTTGCTTCCGGAGAAAGTGATAAGGCAGGTGATTCGGCGAGCCACTTATCTCACGGTTTAGAATCAGAAGGAAAGTGTAACGAGGAACTTGTTGGCGTTGAACCGAGCATCACAGATGTTGTTCCTATTGAAGACAGCCACCAACATCTTAGCGATGGTGTATCAATTACTACAGTTGAATTCCCAAAATCTCCAAAGCCATTTGAAGAAACCATTTTACATTTCGAACCCAATTTTGAGTGTTCTAACGTAAAAGCAACCTCTCGAAAACTCGTAAAAACTCCCAATTGTTGTGGGACTTGTGTGAGCGACAAAAGGAATGAAATGAAACATTTTCAGCAATCTTTACATGAAAAAACGGAGAGTGAAAGTCTTTTGAAGCAAAGGTTGGAGGCGTTGGAAAGCGATTTAGATGGTGCTGAGAAAAACTCTGATTACTGGTTAAATCAATACGTCAAGGAAAGAGAGAAAACCGAACAATTGCTTATCAGTTCACGAGACATGAATTCTTTCAACATGGCATTACGTCAGGAGATTAACGATAAGTCTAAACTTATTAACGAAAGAGACAACGAGATAATGGCAATCAAAAAGAGCAATGCTGAGATGGAGGTACTACTGCAGGAAGTGAAGGGAAAACTTTTCAAAGCTAACGAAGAAAGAGAACGTCTTAAAATGATAGTTAGGCAATATGAAGAGGACAAGTTATACTCTAAACAGCCTCCCATGCAAGGTGATAAAACGTCAAAACAAAAGCCCTGGACGTTTCCCAAGTTCCATGGACGTTCTTTGGATAGTAAGAAACTTAGGGACAATGAAAATAGAGAATTTGATACATGCCATAAAGAAAAGGAATGCAACACGATAAAAGAAATAACCTCCTGCGGGAATGAAAAAGCTGAATTTAGTGGGGTTGTGGATCCTTTTCTTGATGCCACGGATAACGTTAACTTAGAAGAATCACAAATTAGCACTAAAGTCAATACTGATTTTTACGCAAGCGATGAAACATTTGAAAGAGAGATACAAAAAACAGCTGAGCTGAAGAAAGTAGGTATCAGCAAGTGGTTAAGCGAAGCCATCAAACAAACGAAGGTAGAATTGACAAGGGAGGGGTCATCGCTCAGCTTCAGGGAAAAGATTAACACAGGGCGACCTAAAATGCTTACAGATAATTTTACCCTGAAACATCCACGAAAAAAGATGTGCGACAAAGAGGCCGTAAAGTACTCACTTGAGGACATTTTATCTACCTTTACGGAGAGAATCACAAGGAACGTTAAAACAAAGCAATCGGATGACTATGATGTACCAGGCTTAGATGAAACGCCTCTTGCTTTGACCACCTCGAGCCAGCAAACAGTATGCGCAGATCAGGTTTCAACAATCTCGTTCGAAAGCATGGTGCCCTTTGCTGATGTTTTTCTCACTCACTTTGACTGCATGGACTTTTCATCTTCCTACAATTTAATTCCTCTACAGCCATTTGCTGACTTGTTTTTTCCTTGGTCTGGTTCTGGGGACGCCGGACTGAAGCAACTAGTTCGAAATTTGCATCCCACAGACATAAAAACAACGATTTGTCCCATTAAGAAGGTAGAAAATGCCCTCAACAAAGAAAACCGCGAAACGGCCCCCACAGAACAAAAAGCATACCGTGTTGTTCAAGAGGAACTGGAGGAAACAATAGCAAGGAGGAAAGGAAAGCCTTCTACTGACAACAGACACCTATTTTTGAGAGAAAAACAGAGTAACATTCCGCCAGTAGGGACTTCAATATCTCTTGCAACGGGACGAGACAATTCAGACAGCTTAGCAATCAGCTTAAATGATTTAAAAATGTCAGATGAGTTTAACCCACTTGAATATGATGCTAAGCACTTAACAACTGACCTTAGAAGTAAAAGTAACGTCACACCATCAGATGATCAACGACGTTCGGCAAAAAAACATTTACAGTTGAAATTGAAAGATTCAGAGGAAGATTCAACTGGGAACAAGGTAGTTTTTTCCAATAACCATGGTTTTATAGACTCTGTTACTGTGGAGATCTCTCTTAACGCGGAACAGCTAATAAACCAGCTGACAAATCAAGATTTAGTTGAAAATCAAAGACCAAAAGAGCAAGATACAAAACTAAAATCACTGAACCCCGAAAGGATGGAACCACAAAGTAAACAACACTTGTCCTCTGTGATTGAAAGGATAAATGGTCTTTGTTTACTTCCGTCTGGATTTGAACGAGAGATGAGGACTCGCAACTCATCAGTTGGAACAGACGGTGACGACTCTGGGTTTAACTGTAAGTTTGGCGCAGAGTTTACAAAGCGGGCAGAAACTGTCACTAAACGATGGGTGCGTAATCTGCTCAAGGATGTCCAAGCGGTAGAAAACGGAGATGTAGCCACAAGTAGGGTTGTCCAGTTGCCATGCGAGACCTCTGGAGAAGCGTTGCCCTGTATAAAGAAAGAAATGATTTCAAACCCAAAACTCAAGGCACGATCAAACTTTTTACCTCGCCAGTTTCCTGAAAAGGGAAGAGAAGAAGCAAGTGGCACGGAAACGAGAGGGGTTCTGTCTATTCTCAAAGGACAAAGAAAAATGACTAAAAGAGATGTTGAAACAAGAAAGCTTTGGGAGAAAAATGGAAATAAATCATGGAACAAAAACGAAGAGTTAATTGACGGTAAAATAGTGGGGGATGGTTTGGTTCAAAAAACGGGAGACACCAAGAGAAGTAATTCTTCTCCTCGCAGAAAGAAAAACAACGGGAATGATGATTGCTGTGCTGTCCGTAACAGGAAAGACAATTTTAAGGTATTTTTTTTCTCGATTATATCAGATATTTATTAATGGCAGCGGTTTGCACTAACACACCAACTTTCAAGTTCAAAATGTACAGAAACTAACGGTTGCACCTCACCTGGGCCAATAACAATAAGGAAAGGCTCAAACCATTTCACTGAGCCTTACGTCAACCAAAGGCAGCAGCTCGCGAGCCGACTGGTGTACGTAAACCTTTGCAACTCCTTGTATTGGTTAGGAACGCAAATTAAAATTAAAGAACGTTCATTCTCTTGAAAAGTGAATCATTAGCCCAAATGATAGTTAAGTTATAAAAACTGAAAGACCAATAATTTCAACCAATTTTTGTTGATTTCAGCCATAATCAAAGACATCAAAGGCGGTTGTCCTCCTTCTGACATGTTATATTTTTTAGACTCGTTATGTACCCAGTTGAATTCAGGGTGTTTCGATTCAGTTTTTGACAACTACAATTAACATTTACAACCTTAGTCGGATCGACGTGAAAATCACACCAACTTTCGGTTTTACAGTTTTAAGTTTCCAGGATTGACTTTTGATCACAATCGATTTTGCCATGACAACGATAAACAAAAACATTTGAAATCAATTCATTTAATTTTGTGTACTAAAATGGGAAATAAAACATACGAGAATAAAAAACATCAATCACCAGCCTGCTGACGGGCCTCTTTTTGGAGAAATATTATTTCGCTGTCATGTCATGGCAATGTTGGCGCCAGCAATCACTTTTCTTTCCATTAAACAAGCCAGCCAAAGAAGCTGTGGACACGAACATGTGTAGAAACTATTCACTAGCTTTCAATCAATGGTAACTAAAATAACAGTTAAGTTAAGCAAGTGTTACCAGGCATAATACTCACTTTAGTTTTCCATGCAACACTGATTAGCTCAGAAGATGGCTAAAATCATCAAATATGGAGACAAAAGACAAAGGACGCCCGAAGACAGGCCAGATAATTCAGTCCCGGAAGTTGAGCTCGTCCAAATCAGTATCAGGTATGAATACATATATTTTATCATTGCGGACGAAAATAAATAAGTGAATGACCATCGCAGTTATGCAAACAATTTTAGTATTTCCGAAAAGAAAGCTTGAAAAAAATTTAGGCTTGCAGAGGAGTCTTCCCTCTTCAGTTCAAATATATGTCATTCATATATTCCACTTTCATCGCTTCGTCTCGACGGGTATATTACGAGTTCTTGATAGCTTATTTGCTAGAGCCCCGCACCGGTACGTATCCCAGTGGTCATGGGTTCAAATCCCGTTCAAGCCTGAATTTTTTTCAGGCTTTCTTTTCCCAACTGCTTACGTTGAGTATATAACTGCGATAGACATCCACTTGTTTATTTTTCAACTTATTTCACTAGGAAAGTTGATATTTATTTACAAAACATTTTTAAACATCTGTAATGGCAAGAATATGGTGAGGGCTCGCTGAAGCCTCCACGCTAAAGGCAAGTAGATACAACTGTCTGGTATGCGTTATTACTTTCACTGTCATTCTTATCAATCACAATTGCAAGACTAGGAATTTGACAGGGTTTCAAGGGGCGCTTATTGGATAGCCGGTACTACGCAATAGAGAACTCAAGTGTAGAAGGCGGTGTTTATGGAAAAGAGGGCGCTTACTCCCCGAAATCAAAACAGAAATGGGATTAGTAAAAACAACAAATTAAAAATAAAAGTAGTGGCTATTTACTTGACTGTTCGATTTTTTGACGCTACACTAACAAGTACCATTACTTTATGTTTGTAGGAGTGCTACAAGAAGCAAGCGTGGATCCCTGTAATTTTAGGCCTACCAAAAACGAGAAAGACGTTGATTACCTAATGCAAATATACAGATCCACTGAGGATGTATTAAGAAGGCAAGAAGAACAGGAGAAAGAAATTCGGAATTACAAGCAGAGGATTCATGTCATGACCAAACAATTAGAAACATTACAAAGAAAAACCGATCTCGAAAAGAGTCTTGAAAAGGTGAGCTGGCACGTCTTGAGATTCTCGGCACTATTCATTTTAAAAGCTTAGAGTAGAATCCCCACGCATCGAAAGAGGTGTTTTTTACTGAATCAGTTTTGGGTAGACTGCAGGCAGTCTCTATTTTGCACGAAATTCCGCACTGAGAAAGAACGCAAAAGGGTGAGCGAGCCGCTCGCGCGAGTGGCGAGGCTGTGAGTAGGGGGGACGCTGGGAGGCTTGCGGCTACGCAGCTCACGCTCGCTCTGTTTTTTGCGTTCCCTCCCCCCCCCCCCCCCCCCGCGGATTTTTGAACATAAGGGAGACTGCTCGCAGTCCAGTTTTGGGTCTTGCTTGACGCTTCCAATGGTTTGCTCAGTGGGTCCTGCTACATTTATGCCTGGTACATTACACTGTAATAGATTCTTACTGTAAGACCACTTCTGTGTTTTAAGCTTTTAAATGATCTTCCTTAAAGTGCCACTACGACGAAAATTTTTACTTCTATTTTCGCCCTTTTCGTGTTTCAATCCATTTAATGAGTTCGTAATTGCAAAAATAGCTATTAATTAGCTTTATACAAGCTTACTGTTCCTGGGAATACGTGGCTGAAAACCGTCGAAAACCCGTCCGCCATTACTCCGACGGCAAAGTGACGCCCGTGGTGATTCTAAAATGCGGTTGCTTGTATGAGATCTTTGTGTGACGTCATACGCGCATCGAACATCGTGCGTTCCTTGCAAGACTCAGTAATCGTAAGTCCTAAAGTAAGTGAATAGG
Source organism: Pavona decussata (assembly GCF_977016875.1). NCBI lineage: Eukaryota > Metazoa > Cnidaria > Anthozoa > Scleractinia > Agariciidae > Pavona > Pavona decussata. The sequence continues at coordinate 286,370 of NW_028145599.1, forward strand.
CAAGATTATTTGTAAGATTCGCCATCCAGTTTGGTGAAAAGCGATCTAAAGGACAATTTTACCGAATATCTTGGATTATAATTTCCTTAGCGGTGGATTTGGAGTCGTATGACTGCAAAGAATACGCTTCGGAGACACGCGAACAGCTCATTCAAGCCTGGGATTTACATGTAAAGCCGAATTCACTCCGGCATTTACTCAGCAACTGTATTGGAGGTAGACATATGGTTGTTTAATATTCTGGATATGTTTTCTATTTGGGATTAGTAAACAGAACCTAATCACTATTCGCAGAAGCACTTGAGCAACAAATTATTGAATAGGATGGATAACTCCAGACTAATACAGGGTACATGTCGATGCTATGTTGGTGACGTGTATGGTGTTCGCAAGTATTAATCAAAGCTGCATAATGAGTCAAGAAAAAAAGAACTATTAACTTCGCTTTTTTTATAATTTAATAAAGCTTTGACAAAACTAAAATGATGTATAATTAACTTAAGTTGAAAAGTGGGTAGCTATAGCTGTAATCTACAGAATATTTGCAATGTTACAATACTACAGGGCTGTAATCTACCAGGTATTACCTGGTTAGATCCCTTCCTCATTCTACAACAACTTTCAAGCAGTAAATGAAGTAATCATGAGGGGCCTAATATTTTAAAGCCACAGTCCAAGTAACATTCAACAATAAATTGTTGTAAAGCCCTCAAATGCAGCTGGAAAACTAAAGATTAATAAGAAAGTTTAGGAGGACAGCTAAGGAGGAAACCTTAGTAGGCTTGCATCATATCTCACCCATTTTTTTTTATTTCAATAATGTTTGTTCCTTGGACAATGAGGATGTGTGAATCTGAGTGAAACAAGCAAACCAGCCTCTTGATCTCATTTAAAACTGACACTATAATTGTAATCATTTTACATGTTGAGTGTGAAGAGCCAGCATAACACTGTGCTGTAACAGTATTATGTATTTTCCCACAAAATCACACAATGTTCACAGACATAAAATTGAAATATTATAGTTATGAAAGAATGACCATCCTTTCCACAGATATACCTTAATTATTCTTGGAGATTCAACCAGAAATGAGATTTAATGTCTTTTTTCTTTGATGTTTTAAAGTAAGAGCCAAAATACTTTAACTTAAATTTTCACACAAACCCTAGCTTATTTTTTGTTTTTGTTCAGCAACATGAACTTCATTTTAATTTTTTTCTATCTTGTAATTTTATCTTACATGACCCCACAAACATTTTCATGCTTTATACTTATTCTATGTGTTTGTTGTTTTTCTATTCTGTTTAGCTTTTTCCTTCTGTCAAATAACCCTGGCTTTCTAATGTTGGATGTTGATATCTGTGGGATTTTACTTTGGCCTTCAGAAAATAACCAGAACCAAGAACAGGGCCAGCTTTAAATATTAAAGCCAACAATACCACATATTTTTTTTTATTTCATTTTATTATTATTATTATTATTTTTTTTTGGGGGGGGGGGTGGGTCTTTTTTGTTTTGTTTTTGTTGTTGCTGTTATGACATCACTCAAATCTCTCTCACTATGAACAAGCCAACAAAATAATTGGCAATCAGTAAACAATTTCCATAATCCCTTCACTGTTTGTATTAATGTGCTTGACTTATCCAGGAGATTTTTTTGAAGACTCTCCTATCAGCTGTGTTGGCAGTTTCTAAGATCAAATTTAAAGGTACGCCTTTTGCTGTGGCCCTCTCTGATAACCGCATTCAACAATGAGAATACTCAGAGCACAAGAATGCATGCCATGATCCCACTGGCCAAAAACCTTCCCTGTATAAAGATAAGTTTATCCTTGAAGTCAGAGGCCAGTCTTGCTGTCTACTCTCACCATGTCTGCAGCATTGTGGTTCTTGATGACATGGGTATGACAGCAACTTTTAAAAAAACCACACACACAGAGTCTGCATGCATTACCAGTACCTACTTGTCATGTTGATATGATATCAATGCTAAATATTGCAAAAATTTGCTGGTAGTTCTCCTCCTCTCCCTTCCATTTATAAATTTGCACATTATGTACAATGTAAACCTTAGTGTAAGATCCTGGCCCATAATTTCTTCTGGACAAGGTATCCTCTGTAACTGTGAAAAATGTCTTCATGCTTCCCTAAACTAACCCTAATAATAAAGATCCCAATATTTTAAGGTTCAGGAAGTGTAGTTGACAGATCTAAACTAAAAGCTAAGCGAGATTTACTATGGCATTAGTTACCATGGGTAGTCCTATTTACCATGGGTGTGCTTAGGTGAGCTTGTTGACGCCTTTGTACTGTCTCTAGTATATACCAAAACAGTGCAATACTTTTGTTAGGAATTTATTATGTTGTACAAAAAATGCTATAAAATTGGCTGTTCATATAACAGACTTTGCCAAGAAAACAAAAAAAAGGCACAAATACAAAATTAATAATTCAAACACAAAGATGAAATTTACCAAGCGCTGGTAGTTTTCCACACTCTTTAGAATAGAGTATTGGACAAAATACTCGCTCATAATTTTGTCAATTTGGTTCATTTGTTCTCTTTAGTACAAACTAATATGGTTTAAATTGTAGCTATTATCTTGACCTGTCCCAGAAGATAACTTTCATGCATAACATTCACTGCAAGTTTGCACAAAGGTGCAGTCAAAGCATCTTTACAAGTGATGTCTGAAAAAATTGCTCAATAATAGTATTATAATTAGTTAATAACACAGACCAAATAGGGTTGCCACAATACCTTCTTGACTCATAGTAATCAGTGATGGTTATATTAGAGAATTTTGCAAGTTGGAGTGTCAGCAGGTCCACATCAGCTGGAAAGTTGCCTGCAAATTTCTTCTGACATGTACCTCCACATATCATGTGATTGTTTCAATATAGAGATATGAATTTTTCATGTCAATGTCACAATCAGTTTAATTACAATTGCTCATTTAATACAGATCGAAAATCTCGCCTTGCTGTGTATTCTACAGTTGGCATACAAGTCTTTCAGAAATGTGTTGGGTGCTTTGTACGAAGAGAGCATTCGAAAAACTCGAGGCCTTGATTGTCAAATATTATATCACAAGCAATTATTATTATTATTATTATTTTGAATAAAATGGAGTATCTATGCACTTTTATTTTACCAAAGCATGACACTTAAAGGAAGTAGACGTAATGAACACCAGACAAACAAAGTATTACAATGAGCTATAAACAAAACGTACACACCACCACTCCGCCGGCGCCACCTGCTTTCATTGCACGCATTTACGAAAACAGTCCATTTCCGATCCGTTATCTTGACCTAATCGTTTCACTTAGTCCCTCGCTTTACCCTGGAAAAGTAAGCATCGAGGCAGTAGCATTGTATGGCAGTCCTTGCGTTTGAGTTTCCCTCGAAGCAGCTGTCGAAGTCATCGAGAGGATATGTCTTTAGTACTTCGGTGCGATGTACAAAAAGACGATTTGTCTGAAGAAATTACCCCCTTTTGACGTATTTCAGAACCATAAATGTTCAAACAACCACCATTTGGTTTCTTTCGGGTACCCACAATACGTGCGCGTTGTAAAGACGGCCCTTGAGCCACTAAAATAAAAAGAAGTGGCTTCTTTCAGCGAGATCGAACATTCGAAAGCAGGCGATGTTGTTGTGCGCGTATGACGTCATATTCCTGTCGGTGCAACTAGATCCAGCTCTCTATGTAGTTCACGGCCATTTGTCGTTTGAGTAATGGCGGCACAGCGAAGCTGAACTTCGCGTTTAAAATAACTGGTCTTCCCGTTGGAATTTCGATGTAAAATTTGGCGTGGTTAGTATTTATCACTTCTACTTTCCAAAGCTGAAGAAAAAAAGGGATGCAAAATTTTGATCGTAGTGGCACTTTAAAGTTAACTATTCAAATAAGCTGTCTAAAGAGAAGGGCGTTATTTGTTTTATCTTTACTCATATTTTTTGCTTTTTAGGACGCAAAGACGACATTTGCGCCACTGGCAGCGTCTATTCTGTAGTCATGTTCAATTCATTACAAATGGGACAGAGTGGTATATTACGTACTTATGATATACTCAAAGTACATTTCTCTCGGAATGTAAAAGCTAAACGGCAATGGATAAAACTTCTAATAAGGATTCCCTCCGTTTGAAGGTTAAACAAATTTTCCATGATCCAGACTTCAAAATTTGACATTCTTTTCACATTGTAGATTCGTCTATACCACATAGCTTAAGAAACCAGAAACGTCAATGCACCTAGCTGTGTGGAATCTTAAATCCAAGGCCTTTTATCCCTCTCCAGACCAGAATGTCTCATTATATATGGTGTGTCGCCTACGCTATCGAACCTAATCGTCGTTGCCTTGCACGTGTCAACACATTTTCACGACTGCAGTTTGCTTGAGCTTTCGAGTATAGGTTGGTCAATCACCAGCATGCTGGATGTATTATATTTATGGCTGAAGTTATGTAGATTTTTCCCTGTAAAACATGTTACAAACTTGTTAATTTATGTATTAATGTAACCGTTAATATGTACGAGTTATTTACCTTGATCATGGCTAATTTACTCGGCCAGCTGGTAATAAACAATACGGCTACCGTTTGCCACGAGCTTTTGTGCTTATAGTTCTGCAACTCTTTTATTTTACCAACCCAGTTAGGTTGTTGCCACATTTTATGGTATTTCCATAAAATGCTATTGTTGTTATTCCCTTAGGATTCAAAACGATAGTGTTACTACTCCTTTCAATTAAGCCCCACCAGGTATTTAATCGATAAGGAAGCAGGGACTGTATTCAGTGTGTGTTGCCTGGGTGATGTGGCAAATTCAGAGATTTAACAGTCTAAATCATGCTTGTTTGTGAAGCACTACTGGCAGTTGAGTCAAAACTGAAGAAACACTCATGTGACAGCAGCACTCCCACCAATGAAGCATGATGCATTTTTGCACTGTTTGTGACCATACCAAAATACAGAGCAATGCCTGGCATTTTCTTTCCAAATTGAAACTCAAGTACAGTTGAGCTTCCTGTAAGCGGACACCCTTGGGACCAGAAAAAGTGCCCGCTTACAAGAGGTGTCCGCGTATAGGAGGTTTAAAATGTAGTGTTTGTATGTTGCTGAAAACATGACCAAGTGTCCGCTTATGAGACTTGACAACGTACGGGAAGTGTCCGCTAGCGGAGGTTCGACTGTATCTCTGAAAAATGCATGGTTAGCCCTATTTTCTTTTTGGATTCCAATAACCCTTGCTAAGATCTCCTTTTCCTGCCTAGTCATAAATCGTGCAAAGTGGAAGTTTCTTGGACCATCTTGAGATGCGCAGACTGTATTGGCAGTGACAAAAGGAGGCACTGCCTGAAATCTCTTTGATTTTGCTTTACCAAACAATGAACAAACATTAAGTGTAAATTGTTACAAAACATTTGCTCGTAAACAATAATCATGTCTCCGTTCTTATTTAATTTTTTAATTAATCTTTAATCCCAGTGGAGATTGAATTACAATACTACCACTGAGCTTGATATATGTGCAGCTGCAACCAATCTTTCAAAATCCCTTAATGCATGATGCATGTTAACCACATGTTTATTGATTCACTGAGAAAATAAATGCCACTTAGAGACAGAGCAATCAAAACAAGCAAAATCCAGATCATAATCCACTGTCGGCCGACAATTTACCGACAGTCGGTTTGGGGAGCTCTTCTTCAAAATTACCATAACTTGAGCAGTTTGTTTTAGTATTTTGAGATAAAGCAAGTGTTTACGCTGCATTTTCACTTGCGATGTGTTGTGCACACCACCTATGGTCAATAGAAATTTGTATTTATTCAGCTGACACATGCGTTCTAGCTAAAGCAATTGAGTAGACTATGTCTGTATGCAGCTAAAAATCCCTTTTGAGACGTGTTACAGCTGTAGAGCCTTGAATGGATAACTCTTAGCCAGCTGAGAAAATTAACTCCAAACCTCACACAAGAAATCAAACATTTGTACAGTTTACTGCAACTTCAATGCTTTCAGACCCCAGCATCAGTACTCACAGCTCTAGCATGTACTTCATGTTTCATGTTACCTAAACACAATACATGAAAACCCTGCAAAGACCTGAAATATTAACTCCTGTCCTTTCACTGACTTTGATTAGTTCCTTCCTTAAATACAAATGCTATGTTTTGCTGTAAACATAGGATTATATACCTGTTATCCACATAACATTCTTCAGTCTGAGTCAATCTCAGCAGTGAAATTCTCTTCACTGAGTCCCAATGTTTTGCTTCTCATGGCTGCAGCAGCTGCAACAGAAGCAGCCACTGATAACTGAAGATTCATGACCTTTGCGGTCTGAGGTCTTGCTTCTTCATCAGGCAACTGATTGAAGATTTCAGAACACTTGAACTTTTCATTGAGTTTAGTGCCATTTGATGTTACTACTGGTGTCATTTCAGAACTGATGCTTTTATCAGTATTGTATGGGATGTGATCAGTCACATCTAAAGTATCTGCTTGGATAAGGCCGGGGGCCTTCACTGGTTGAACGTATCCAGCAGTGCTTATGAGTGGATCTTTTGTCTTAGCAAAAAGAACCGCCTTGAGCTCTTGTAAAAGTTGCTTGCTTTCTCTTACTGTGGGTTTTTCTATTTTGAGATCCTCCGCTGAAACAGATTGTTCATAAAAATCTTCATCATGTGGGTCAGAAAAGGCTTCATAAACCCTATCATCTTCTGTCTCTTCTTCATCAAAATTGACCACACATGGTTCTGTTGATTCCTCCAAATTTACAGTGTTCATAGTACTTGAAAACTTGTTTTCAGTTTGCTCAAGAGATTTTTTTCCCAACATCTTGTTAATACTTTTTTCACCTTCCCTCCAACAGTTCAGTGCTGACTCAAGGTCAATTTTTAACCACTGAAATGTTGTTTCCAGCTGACTATCCAGGCCAGTGGATTCTGCCAGGTTTAAAGCCTTTCCTTTTTTGGTTTTAGAAACTTGACTCATTATTTCCTGTAAAGACTGTACTCTTAGAATTCCTACTTGAAGGTGAAGTTGCAAACTATGAATTGCAACATCAAGAAATGTGCATTTAGTGGAATGCCTTGTAGGATATTTCACAGTCTCTTCATTTGTAAAGCAGTAGCTTTGGTGCATATGGTAGCTCCTCTTAATCGATGTCAGCGAGGTTGCTATCTCTTTGGAGGAAATCCCGAATATTTTCTTTATCTTTGTAAAAAGCTTGAGGTATAATTCATACAAGTTTCCATTATTTGCCTCTACTGACAAACAAAGTAAGAATCTACTCAGAAGCTCTGATTGCAAGCTAAAAAATAAGGAATTCAGCGTTTTTAAGCTTTGTAATGACAATCCCTCATTGCAGCTACCTGGTCTTACTCCTGCAGATCCTTTAGACAAATATGTGAACAACCCAGTAAGCTCCATGCTGAGGGGAAAACATAAGAGTAATTCCTTAGCTGTTCTCTGCAAGCCAGTTATCACATTTTCTGTATTTTCCATGATAGCTTTCCTTAGTGCTGGATAAACTGACCTTGTGTCACTGTTTTCAGAGAACACAGGAATGACTGGGCCCACCATAGTATAACCTTTCGTTAAAAGCTCCATTTCTTGAATAAGCCTGACAGATTTCCTTAACACAATAGCCAACTGCTTCATCTGCATAGTAAAAGAGGTCAATATCTCTAAATTTTTTTTGTGGTGAATGCTGAAGTAATATCGTCTCAGTGATTTAATTCCAACAAAAAACAGCACTATCAGGGCAATTGAAAGTGAAAGGAAAACAGAATCAGTAACAGCTGCCAGTAGAACGGAGGCAAGTAGCACAAAAGCGGACAGAACGTGTCCTCCACGGAACAAATTCTTTTCTTTGTCAAGTTTGTGTGATTCACTTGGCTTCGGCGGTTTCACAGGCTGGAAGAGTTCAGGATCAAAATGGGAAAGAAAACTTACATCGTCTTCGTTCAATATTTCAGAATCTGTTATCGCAGCAATATAATCTTTCCTAAAAGCTTCAAGGTCTTGGTTTGAAGGTGTTACAAGAAAGTTTGACAGACACAGCTGTGAAAGACAGTATTTCCAAGCACATGTTTTCTCGTGAAAAAGTCCTCCTATCCGGGCCCGAAGAGAGGAAATAACACTTTCCTTCCTTCTTTCTTGTTCTTCAAAAACACTGACTTTTTCAAAGTCTGTGAAACCAATTTCATTGAGATATTTCTGCAAAGGAGAATTCTCGAACAACACCTCCTCTTCCGCCATCTTTTTCATTCGTATCGTTCCAAGGTCTTCTCGGAAGCCATTGTTGGTATGGACTGGAGACCACTGTTGTGATTCGTGCTTGGTAACCGTGCTGCCTACCTTGTAATGGCGGCTGTCTATTGAAGACGGACATAAAACGTATCTCGAGATGGAAAGGAAGAGGCCACGTCAGGTTTGTATGTAAAATCTAACGATGCCATGTTTGTTCACATCCAATAGCAGATTTTGAAAGTTCTTTTACCAATGTTGAACAGTGTATCATGTAGCTATATAGTGTTGAAACCTCGAAGGTTACAGTTATGGTTTAATAAATGCAGATCTTTAAAACGGACTTGTTTTTCGATAATTCATCAAGCACTTCCAGTTTTTTTGACATCTGTGAAAATGACCCATCCTTATACGGGGGGTTCCAGTGCCTTGAGAATTCGACGAGCTTGCATCTTGTTGTCTGAACATGAAAAGTTTCGAGTCAACTAATTCAAACCCACCTGACCTGGAACTTTGAAAAGTTGCTGTAAATGACACCCAATATTTTAATTACCCAGAAAACTACATCCAAAGTTTTCAGACTCCCTACAGCTTTGTGTTGTCTTAATAAACAAATCTGTCAACGAGTTTGACACTTTGCATTAGACATTCATGGCCAGGAAGCGATGATACTTGATACCACTTTTGTTACATGGCGCATTTAAAAAGGCCATAGATATTTACGGGATGAAATTTCTTTTGGTGGTATTTGGCATTGAATAATAAGGACTAGTCCTAGAAATGTTGCAGGTCAAATTGACACTCGTGCCGATGTATTAGCGATTGCTGGAACTTAAGGCAAGGCAATACTCAGAATTCTGTGGATGTTTTCCAATGTATGTGTACCTATCTGTTGTTAGGTGTTCACAGACATTTGTGGAAAAGTGTTGGGTTGTTTCACCGATATAGCTGGCATTACATCCTGCACAAGAAAATTTTTTCAGGATGCCTGAATGAAGACCATAGGATAGGATCTTTCACTTTTAATGGGGAGACTATGTTGAATGAACAAAAGACAAATACAATGTAATTGGTCTAATGTGATATCTATGTTTTTCATTAAATATATTGTCTCAATAATCTATACCCCTTATGCATTTCTGTGTGATGCTAGAAATCCACCTATGTAAGGCAGCTTAAAGTAAAATGTTGGTGTGTAATTAACTTTGTTTGGAGAAACATCTTGACTGTGTTTTTGTAAAGTAGTTATTTATAACTATTTCAACTAAGTGGCCAGGGAAGAGGTTTATCTTCAGGATATTGCTAAGCGGCTTGATGTCTTCATTAAAGCCCTTCCAGGTGTTGTTAATTTTGTAGGTCCTATGATTTTCTTGTCATGTGTAGGCTGTAATGCCTGCTATGTCAGTGAAACAACCAGACACTTTTGTGTCTATGAACACCAAACTATGGATAGGAATTCACACATCGGGAGCAGGGATGGTGCAGTGGTGTTAGCACTTGCCTTCTGGCCACCAACATGGCCGGGTTCAATTCCCGGATTCGTTGTCATATGTGGGTTGAGTTTGTTGTTGGTTCTCGTCCTTGCTCTGTGAGGTATTTCTCAGGGTACTCTGTTATGGAGTACTCTGTTAACATAATTGGGTTACCGTCTTTTACAATTTAATCTAGTATGATTTAAAGGATTTCCATCTTTCTCTCTCCGTCTTTATGTGTTTTGCATGCAACTCCAGTCATGTAATAACATTATTTTTGTATAATAGGGATTTCATTATTCCAGAGAACTTTCATTATAGCAGGGTACTGTTCTATACTGTTCTTTACATCGGGTTCCTCTGTATTAATTGTTTATTTATTTACTATAGATACTGTACCTTATTGTTTTGTTTGAAAATCAATTCAGGAAAATTTAGCTGACTTATCAGATGATGAAGACTATGTACCTTATGTTCCACTGAAAGAAAGGAGAAGACTTGAGCTTGAGAAACGAGAAAAGTATTTGAAACGAAAAGGAGATCCACAGCCACTTGTGGAACCTGTTCAGAATAAGACACAAACTAGTTTGGAGGAGGTGAGTAATAAAGAGTAGCCGTCAGCAGAAATGAAGATGGTATAAAAATTGGTTTGGTTGTTATCTACTCCCCTGTATTACAATGTGTAGAACTTAAGGGCAAGATAATGCAACAAAATAGAGTAAAAGTGCTAATTGAGGTGTGTGGTAAAAGAAATAAGTATTGATATCTTATAAGTTAAATCTTCACAGTAGGTTTACAAAACAAATATACAATCATGTAGGCTTGCAAACTTTTATAGATTTATACTGTCTATAAGAACAGCTGACTCATTACACAGAGTTAATCCCAGTTAGAGTTGAAAAAGGTGTGAATTCATGTGTAATTCAGCTGAGATGTATGAAAATGAAAACTATTGAATCATGAAAAAGATTTACTTTTCAACATTTACACCCACTACAGATAGGCAAGGATGAAGAAAGTACCATTGGTTTGAAATCAAATGTTAGTTTGCTGGATCAACACACTGAACTAAAGAAGATAGCAGAAGGTATAAGTATGATCATGATGCTAAAATTTTACATGGTATGTGTGAGGTATAAAATGTTACGAATATTGTAAGTCAGAAATGGCTGTTTGTAGTGAAAAATGCCATTTATTTGATAACAAAAATTAATGATAAGTTGTCCTTTTGTAAACTGTGGTTTGCATGGGCCTAAAAAAGTCTTGTAAGTTGTAAGTCATCTTGGTTGGATTGATGAGGGGTTTTAGGCAAGACAATAATTATTGCAAGAGTTTGTGTTCAGATTGAAAGGAACTGACCTTGAAACTGACTTAAATATTTTGTATAACAGGGAGGTCCTGAGATGGGTTTAAAATGTATCATGATGGCAGGACAGTTTTTCCTTTCTCTTTCGTCAAGTTTTGTTTGCTTATACTTCCAAACTAATAATGTTATTGTTATTATAGTGAAAAAAAAAATTTCAATACAAAATAGGTATGACCAAGGTCAGCTAATTGCTGATTAAATCACCTGCTTTTGGAAGTCTTTTACTTTACAGTATTTCTGTCTCTGAAATGGGACTACAGTTTGTTTCGAAGGCAGATTATACATTAACATTTTTTTATTGAGAAAGTCAACGTGTCTGTTTAAGTTAATGTTCACACTTTAATGTGGCTTACACATAGCGTAATTATTTAGGAAGCAAATTGATATGAAACAAGATGCCTATACTGGCATTTTACATGTGATGCCCCTTGATTCTTATAATTGTATGCTTCGCAGATTATCCTAGCTAATGGAATATTTTGAGTCACAAAGATAGCGTTATGTTGTTTCCCTTGTGTTACGCGTCTTATCGTTATCCTGGAATTTCTATTACAATAACGTGGCCTGACTCACGTTTCTGGTTATGTAAATAAAAGTGTAAGATTACAAATTGTTTTCATTTCACCAAAAAAAAAAAAAAAAACAGAAAGAAAACAGGCAAAAAGCTTTCCTAAATGAAAACTTTTAGTACAAATGGACAATCAAGCCTTTAATCTTTTTGTAAAGTGGATTTCCAGTTGCGGTTAAGCATCAATTCGACAAAGTGATGCGATCTGCGTTTTAGCTTAATACCAATGACCTTTCCCCCGCATATTCTGGATGGTTCTACAACTGTCAATCAGAAGCATAATTCCTTCGCCTTGAACTCTCCGATTTCCACCGTTTTTACTGTCGAGTGCTTCTTAGAAGTTATTCTTTCGATTTACCGGTTCAAAAGGGTTAATTTTCTTTTTGAAAACGGCACATTGGAATCTAAAACATTAAAACAATATGGCCACGCCACTAAAGTCAAGCCTTTTCAGTTCCACCGAGAGACCACTAGGACCTGAATAATCACAATAGTAATTAACTCCCCTCCGATCCCTCCTGACCTACACTAAGATATTGCATTCTGATTGGACCGTTTTTGTTAAAGACAATAAGGACAATAGGAGACAAAAAGATCCCCTCTAAGAGAAAACTGAATTTGATACATCTAAAACGAGTTAATAATATTTGAAAGATGCGCATTTGTGGATACAAAGAAGAACAAACAGCCCACATTTTATAACGTGGGCTGCACAGGCATCCCACGTAATGAGTCAAGAGATGTGTGGCCCTATTTGGAGTGATCACTCCAAATAGGGCCACACATCTTTTGTTTGACTCATTTCACACCAAAATGCTTGCTAAATTTGGTAGGGATAAAAATAAAAACCATAGCTTAAGTACATGTAAATGCTGTTTAAGCATGTCAAAGACACTTGAAACAAAACAAAAATTGTAATCCCCAAAAGCATCTTAAAGCTGCAATAAAATCATAATTTATGGGCAAGCAAAGGCAGGCAAGGCTTCATATTGAAGCATTATTTATCATGAATTCTCCAGTTACTGGATTATCATAAATTGAGGTGTAATCAATATCAAAATGAAATACGATTCATTTTGAACCAGGTGTTTAAACATGTCAAAAAACAAAAGTCTTTGAACACTGTTTCCACTTGTTTAAAGGCCCCTGTTTAATCTCATTAAAATGCCATTTTCTTGAGTCACCTCAATCTCCCTTATTGCAAATTGCATAGGTCACATATAATTTGTGCCCAAGTGTTTTAAAATAGGTCATTTTAAAGTAATGTTGTGAACAAATTTAAATTTTACATTATGTAAATGTAAGTGTTGTAGTTTGAAATGAATTTCAGGTTAAAATGTCTTCAAGCTAGTTTGAATTTTTCTTTCTTTGTTTCCAAAATATGATAATGATTAGGAGACAAAGGAGAATAAAAATCAAACTAGGTTCAAATCATTTTAACCTTGATTCATTTTAAACTACAACATGAGCACTACATTAACATTTTGATTGTGAGTGCTCAAACTTAAAAACCTTCTTTCTCCTGCTTCTTTTGGTAAAAGTGAAGAACAGCTCACCTCCACCAACTGTCGGTCGACTGTTGGCTGACAGACTACCGACAGACTACCAACAGCTTACCAACAGCTTACCGACAGGTTACCAACAGTCGGTAACCTGAATAAAATTGACCAAAACACTAGATTACCAACAGTCGGCCTGCAGTCCGCAAAAGGTTTTTAACTTACCTTTACTCTACATACTTATTAAACCAAAACGAGAAGCGAATTTAGCACGTTCACCTAAAATTTGAGTCGCCCTATAATTCATTGCGAGCTAGCATGTTATAGTATGTCATGTATGTCGACACAATGTTGAACTTTACTAACGTTCTTTCTTTCTATTTCAGTAAGTAAGAAAAGAAAGATTCTCGTTTGATCAAGAGGCAATATTTATTTCGTGAAACAAAGGGAATAAACGTAAACATTTTTAATCAATGTATTCGTTATGTTCCTTGATGAAATTCCTTGGCAGAAATCGAAAATTCCTATACAATGATAAGGGTCGAAATTTCAAGAAGTTTTCCCTGATCTTTCCTGGTTGGTTCATCTAAAAAATGCAGACCTCATTAGGAAACATTCAGTTGCAGGAGGACTTTTCTCATTGGTGGATTTTGGTCCCTAACCCTACCTTTAACCCTAACCCTTTGTTTTAATTTGATTAGCTGAGAAAGAGACAGACTATGAAAAACAACTTAAAGAGGAGGAAAAGATCTTAGACAGCATTGCTGAGAAAAAAGGTTTGTTTTATTATCAGTGGTATGTACTTAACAAATAGATTCCATTTTGCCATGCGTCTGTACTCTGATAACCGCAGTTGACATCAAAACATGGTGAGAACAAAGAAGTATGCTATGAGCTGCAGGCGAGTAGCATGACTGATGTTCTTACCACATTTTGCATCCTCTGTGCGTTATCAGAGTACAGACCCACAGCAAAATGGAATCTATTTGTTTTATACAATAACCAGGGCATTTGAACACACTTCGTGAGCGAGCATCATCAACATTTGGACAAATACACTGTATTTCCTTCCTTTTCACATCACAACAAAGTTTTAGCTTTTTTTAAACCTTTTTGAGGTCACTTGCAACAATCTTTGTCTAATTTTTCATTGGAAATGTTTACGTTCCTGCCAAAATTTGCGTTCTTTTGTCCTCTACTCGCAAAAAAAGTTTGCAAAACTTTGTTGACCAGTCACTCTTACTGAACTCTGGACTCTGATCATGTGCGCCGGTCACACCACTTAATGACGTCATACGTACGCCTATACTCTAATCATGAACTCTGCTACACCAATCGAAACATTAGTTTTACACTGTTCATTGTAAAAATTAACATATAAACATTGTGTTTTACACTCATATGACATAATATAAAATTTTGAATTTACTGTAGTTGTATAAGTCAGAACCTTGGTATGTGTTTTGGTATACATGTTGTGGGTACTGCCATTCTGTTCTTTTTCTATCTGTTTGTGTACAAGATAGTAAATGATGTGGGTTTACCAATTTTATTTATTTGTGTCTACTGATAGTTTTGATGGCCGTTGGTGAGATTGCAAAAGGAATTGTTTACACTGATTCTATCAAGACTGGGTAAGATTATTCAGTCATTCATTTATTATTAGTTCATTTAGTCAGTCACCCATCCATCCATCCATCCATCCACCCATTTAATCATTTGTACAGTGTAAGTCACATTTCACATGTCACAAACTGTTACAGGTCCCTGTGCCACAAAATAGACAGTCTCACCTAGCACTAAATTTAATTATAACCTTAAACATCATCAATCATAATATTTAGGGCTACACTCAGGATACTATTCAGGTTGTTTATTCATCAGTAGCACAGCAATGTACTTGTGGCAGGTCTGTGAAATGTCACCTGCAGAAACAAAACCTGCTGTGTGTTTTTAATTTGCTTCTTGCCAAATGTTACCAATCATCATGATTTGGGTTTCAAAGTTCTCAAAATGTTTGTGTTGCTAATATCAACAAGCATTTAAATATATGTGTTATAGAATGCACAACAGAACTTTTCATTCCCAAGTGAAAAGCTTCAAACAACAAAAAGGCCATGTAGTACAGTCGAATGCCTATCAAACAGCCACTTATCAAGCAGCCAGTTATCAAATCAAAGTCCCGAAAATATTCTTAGACGAGTACTATAATACTGTAAATAGAACCCCTGTTAAATGGCCACCCCTGTTAAGTAGCTGTGGCCACCTTTTGGCCATCCCAACGAGGGTTCTCCTACTGTTGTTACCCCATTATTAAGTAACCACCAAGAATTTAATGCACCTAGTTTGGCCTTGTTTTGAAAAAGATGATGACAAACTAGAATCTGAAATGGAAGGTGCAACTGGTAAAAATATTCAAACATATCTCTTTTGTCGTCTTGAATTCTGTTGTCACTACGCTAAGTGATAATCTTGTGTCAGTTTTGGATTGTGGCAATATAAACACTGTAAATTGTAATCAACACATAAATACCATGCAGTGAAGAGCATGCCCCAAATGACTATTTCTAGTCCCTAGTCATTTGTAGACATATAAAGCCCTGGTCAAACGACGCATGATAGTCGATGATAGTCAAAACTATCATCAACTATCACCGACTATCATGTGCGTGGTCAAACGGGAAAAACTATCATCAACTACAGTGTATCATGAAGAATTTGAACACGCTCAAAGTGAATGATAGTTGACGATAGTCAATGATAGTGCATGATAGTTGGTGGTCAACAAGCGCGCACGCTTTAACTATCATCGACTATCATAAACTATCATCAACTATCATGCGCCGTTTGACCAGGGCTTAAGTCCACAGTCCACAGTCCATTACAAGTCCTTGCTTCAAAGGAATTGAGCAACCAGTCATAGTCTCTGAAGGAGACAGTGGAGCTAGGGTAACAGTCATGACACGTCGCATAGTTTCATTTTCCATTGGAAAATCAAGTGATTGAATCTCATTGAAGCTCCATGTTCCACAGTGACAGATGTGTTTGAGACACTATTTGAAGTAATGCTCTCTTTTGCAATATTATTATAAAATTAGTAAACGGACATTGTCGTTTTTTATGTCATTTGCCTTTTTGTCAAATCGACTTACCGGTACTTTATATGGTTCTTGCTGTAGTTGAGACTTTAGTGCATGATTGTCTTGAGAGGAAATATGCGATTTTAAAAGGTTTTGGAATTTTCATGACAATTATCATTTAAACTTTGTATTTTTAATTACAGGCTGTACTATGACTGTGCAAAACTTGTTGCAAGCTTCCAAGCGTATTTGACCCTACTATTCAAATAAATGTTTTTGTCAGGGTTTTTTGATGATTTATGATGAACTGTCAACCCCTATCAAATGGTCACTTGCCATTTCCCCAAGGGTGGCCGCTTACCGGTAATTCTCGGTTTTCACTGTCACGCCATTGAAAAAAAAAATCGAAACCATTCCATGAATGAAGTCAAGAAATTGACATGGTATAGAGGATAAATAAATAAGGCATCTGTCCAAGTGTCAGGTCTGTGCGGCATTCCGTACTCGAGTTATTTGACAAAATGTTCCACATAAATTTATAGAGCTTAGTATGGAGACGCCATGTTTGTGTCCCTCTGAGGGGCACAAACATGGCGGCCGGAAATACGAAAAAACATCTGGAGTTCACTTTTGCCAGAAAAGAGGTTTGTTTGCCCTTGTGAATTTTCGAATGTTTAGATTAATATTTCTCCTCAAACTTGAATTGTTTAGAATGCTGAAAATCACCCGAAGAGTCATTTTTAAGATACGGAAAAGCTCTGTCACGGCCATCCTCCTTACGTCACGCACGATGGAAACTCGGAAATTGAAACTGTTCTATTTTCAAAAGGAAGCGCGACATCGAGCTAAGAAATTGTGAACAGACATATTTTTAGGTAATCTTTCCTTGAATGAAGGTAAAAATTTTGTAGGTCTCCCAGTTTTGAATTCTAGAATTTGGTGACGTCACGTGAAAAACGAGAATAGGGGTTCAACTGTAATCTTGAGCTTTCCAAAGACACCAAAATGTTTACAATGCACTCAAGTAATGAATTTTCAACCTGCTTGATGTTCATGATGAACACACAGTTTGTAAAATTGCAACTGCAACAAGTGATTCACTATAAAATTCTAAGCTCTATGAACTCTGACTTTCTTTCAGTCTGCCTGTTTGAATTGGAGTAATGAATTTTCAAAGATAATCTGCTCCTGCTTTTTACATGCTTTGAATATAAAGAAAAGTAATTGGAGATCCTGCATTTGAATATGCTATAAACAAATTTGCTATTTGGTAAATGCAGAAACCAGCACATAAAGTTACATTGTAGTTACATTTGTATGCTAGGTTCATTTTTTTTCTCAACTATATTGGATGGGAAACCTTTTTGTTACATACATGTAGCTCTCCTTGCAACATATTTAGGTGTTAAAAAAAAAAAAAAAAAAAATTTAGGTGTTTCAGTGTTGAATATTAAATGGCATGTGGAAATTTTCGTGCGTTTCTCAGTGTTCAAGATTTCATTTGACTTTGTTGACACTTTATTATCAACTGTGGCTCTAAATTGCCATTTTTGGAAAACCACTGAGGAATCTGTGGTAATGCTTAATCACAGTATTGTTAGTAGCTGAATTCAACAAGCTGGTTACCGTGGTTCATAAGGGAAAGTTCTTCTGTTTATTGTGTTCTGTTGGGATACAGTATTCATTTGACTAATTGAACTCTCAAATTCTAATTTGTTTCTATTGAAGATGGCGTCCCCCACGATACTTTCAGTCTTACCCACCAGAGAAGTTTGAAAAGTTAAGGAAGAAATGGCATATCTTAGTTGAAGGAGAGGACATACCACCTCCTGTCAAGACATTTAAGGTCAGTCTACGTGGCAGTTTTTTTATGGCTTTACAAATGACCAAGACTAAAATAATAATTTTGTAATTCTTTAAAAACAATACGACTGTTTTTAATTTTCCAGGCATGTTTCAACGGTACATCCGTCATTGTCAGTGTAACAGTTAAGATAGCAAGTGTTGGTTACATACATGTACTATTACGATAACAAGTATTCATACATAATATTACAATGCATACAATTTTTAAAAGTTTAACGGTAAACTAGAGTGCGTGTGCGCCTGACGGTAAACGACCGAAGGTTGAGGTGCCTACAAGGAAAGCGTAAAATTAATCTGTTTGACCTGTTGATTCAGGTCGGGCTATTCCCATTTTATGTACATGATTCCTTAAGCTTTACTTGAAA
The DNA here is from genome assembly GCF_977016875.1 of Pavona decussata. Lineage (NCBI taxonomy): Eukaryota > Metazoa > Cnidaria > Anthozoa > Scleractinia > Agariciidae > Pavona > Pavona decussata. The sequence continues at coordinate 304,851 of NW_028145599.1, forward strand.
CTTAGTATTCACAGAGTCTAAAACTGTGAAACAGTCTGCTGAACAAGAGATGCAACAAGACTCTGTACTCTGTACATGTTTAAAGACGTGTGAAAATCTGTCTGACGATAAGTGCTATCAGACGCACATGGCAAAGTGACGGCTTGTTTCACCGATGTAACAAGCATTACAACTTGCACAGGAAAATTTATACACAATGCGTGTACGGAGCCTATCAGGGAGAGGATCTTTCGCATTAAACAAGTCCTTAATTTTAAAGGCAGAGAAAAGAAGTTTGATGTCAATAGATTTGCAAAATCGATTGACAAGTTTGCGCACCCTATGCTGTGCTATAAGTATATTTATTTTAAGTTTTCTTAAAATTGCTGCCTGCACACACAGGGTAGCCACCCTAATTTAGCTTTAAGCCTCAATTAAAGATACCTCTGCCTGCAAACATGAAATGTGCAAAAGCAGTGCATACTTTTTCTGAACCAAATTCAAGACATCCATCCTTGATGAATTGGTATACCAGCACCTCTTAATATTTTTTTAAGATGACATAACATCTACCCTCTGGATGCCTTGTGGTTGAAATTTGGGTTTGGTTTATACCAGTTTGATTTATATACACATATATTTTTGTTTATTCCATAAATTGTCATAGGGAATTAGAGACAAAGGCAAACAATTAAACTGCTTTGACATTATTTTCAAACCAAACACAAAGCTGAACCACAATATATACATGTACTTCAAAATGCTTGCCATCAATGTTAGGTTGGAGTTATCAGATAAAATACCAGTTAAACAATTATTATTATAATTGTATCTTTGGCATTCTAACTTCTATTTAGTAAATACATACTGTGTTATAATGTACATGTAGTATCTGATCAAAATTAATGACTTTTGTTTGTTCTGTCCAACCAAAATGGGAACTAAGTCAAACTTTTTCTTTTCAAGAAATTACTTGTATCTTGCACTTTAGTTTTGTGACCATTGCCCTTACTTTTACAGGAAATGAAGTTTCCTCGAGCTGTTATAAACACACTAAAAAATAAAGGAATAACTCACCCCACACCAATACAGGTCCAAGGAATACCAGCAGTGTAAGTTGACACACAGCTGCAAGAATGACTCAATCATCTACATGTATATACTTGCTTGATATTTCAGTCAGTTTGGGCTACAAACTCTGCATTGCTCCCACATAAACAAAAAGAAGAATGCTGCTCAAGAAGAAAGAGCAAAAGGAAGGAAGAAAGGAGAGAGGGAGGAAGGAGGAAGGAAGGAAGGAAGGAAGGAAGGAAGGAAGGAAGGAAGGAAGGAAGGAAGGAAGGAAGGAAGGAAGGAAGGAAGGAAGGAAGGAAGGAAGGAAGGAGGGAGGGAGGGTGGGAGAGAGGGAGGAAGGAAGGAGGGAGAGAGGGAGGAAAGAAGGAAGGAGGGAGAGAGGGAGGAAGGAAGGAGGGAGAGAGGGAGGAAGGAGGGAGGGAGAGAGGGAGGAAGGAGGGAGGAAGGAAGGAAGGAAGGAAGGAAGGAAGGAAGGGAGGAAGGAGAGAGGGAGAAAGAAAAGAGCAAGGAAGGGAGGAAGGGAGGGAGGGAGGGAGGGAGGCAGAAAAAAAGAAAGGAGGGAAGGAAGGGAGGGAGGAAGAAAGGAAGAAAGAAGAAAGAAAGGAGGAAGGAAAGATGCCAAATTGGAATTATTGGATTATGACAGTTGAGATACTAAGCCAGTTTACAGGTAGGAGCGAGAGGAAGGAAGGGAGGGAGGGAGGAAATGACAAGAAAAGTAAAAAAAAAGTATACTAAAGGTTGTTGGTTTCTTTCTTTTTTTGTCAGTCTGAGTGGAAGAGACATGATTGGCATTGCATTCACAGGTTCAGGAAAAACCCTGGTGTTCACACTGCCTATCATAATGTTTAGTTTGGAACAGGTAATTATCACAGTTTTATATGTCTCGTCATTCAAGAACAAAAACTGAAGACAGACTGTAGGCCAGCAATGGGCCAATAATTTTATTGGTAGTTAACAAATGGCACATGAACAGCCAACTGTTGTCCTTTTCTGGCACATTGATATCAATAGATAACATCACTACACGTCTGTAAGCCTGTTTTGAAGTACAGTTTAAAAGTCATAAACCCTTTTTAATGCCCAAAGGAAATAACACATTTTTCTAAATAATTATTGGCACACGTAACTACATGTTTGTACCAGGAGACCACGTGTGATATACCATTTAAAAGGTATTTTCTGGGGTAACCAAGATGGAGTTGATCACAGATTTGATTGAGAAGTGTCCACAAGGAAAACATTAAGAAAAAAGTTTCAAACGTTAGAGGGGCGGTAAATCAAGTCTCATATAGCAGGGGGCATGATTTTTATGCATTTAATGCGCAGATCTTTCCAAGATGTTTTGGTGGTGCAGATTTCACACAAATTGGTCAAACATTGAGCTCTTGATGGTTGTTGTCAACAGGAAAAGGCTCTGCCATTTCAGAAACAAGAAGGGCCGTATGGACTTATTGTTGTTCCATCTGTGAGTATATTTTGCTGTAAACAGTACTTTTTACACTTGGCAGAACATATTGACCATTAAGGCACATTACACTGTATATGAAAGTCACAAGATTTGATTTTCAGACAGCCAATATATGTTTTCAAAAATAGTTACATGGCTAGTGTACATGTACTTGTGCTGTAGGGTCTGTCTTTATGGAGACTAGCCCACCTGTCCAAGATCTTGGGTCATGCCTATTCTTGTTAAAATCCCTTTATTTGTAATTATATTGAAGTAGGATATTGACAAGCTGGGCTGAAAAATTTCACATAACAAACCAACCCTCCTTACCAGGCTGAAAATTTACCCTGTGTACAGGTCCTGACTTGCTTGACGTGTCTTTTGACTTGTTGTACAATAAAAGGTTTGGACTGGGGATATGGTTTATTTGTCATAACAGAATTGGTTGGAAGAGCAGGGAGCTAACAATGTGGGGTTATTAATCTGGATTGTGGATATGGTTTGTAGTATGATTTCTAGTGAATTGTCAAGTGCTTTTATTTTGCCTGTTGAGGCAGATCATTCACAGCATTCCTCGCCCGCTGAGGCAATAAATTTGATGGTTGAGGTACTGAAAAAATTTGCCCTTGAGTCATATTGTTCTTTGTCGTCGAGGTGTAAGAAAAGCTTGCAACCATAGAAAACTGATTCAAAATGTAGATTGCTCGCTGAAGCTAACCATTCAACTGTTTAGTCATTACAAATAGCTGTCTGCACTTTGAGGCGAAATCTGAGTCGTTCTCACCCGTTCAGATCACTCATTCAACCGTCTAGTCAAACTGTTTTTCAACCGTGAGAAAAAGAAAACTTCTCGATTTAAGTATTAAATTGTCATTCGCTCGTTGACGCTGTCGGCTAAACATTCTTCAAAATGCGCTTGTATTGCTGAAAGGCTGCTAGTGATTTTTGAAGAACATATGGTTGATTGTTGTGACATTTAATTTGGAAAACGCCGACAGCCGTGGTTTCACGAATGTGGATGCCACCCGTTATCTTTCATCTTTTATGGCCTTTTACTCTACTTTATCTCTTTTCATATTGTATTGCTAGTATTTTCTTCCAGCTCTAATGCCAGCACTTACTTTCACGTTGAAACTCCTAGAGTTTATTTGGCTTGAACGAGAGAAGAAAAGAAATCATTCATGCTTTGCTTGAGTTAGGCAAAAGTCAAAGGCTATTTAATTGAATTGAAGCCTTTAGCAACATCGCTATATTCTTAATGTGATAAAGGGTCTTTACACCAAATAAGAACATATTTGGGGAAGTTTATGTTCTAAGGCTAAATCACTCCATTTTTCCAGTGAGTGTCTGGTATTCTGCCATTGATCTAAATATGTAAGTTATGATAATTCGGGTGAGTGTCAGAGTGTAGTCCTGAGAAAATGACTTCTGCCTGGGTTGTTGAAATGTCAGTCAATGTCACCTTGAACAGTCCTTCTCAGGACTACACTCACCCGGTCAAAATAACGTACTTACATGACATGACTCCTGGGTTCAAATCATTTACAGTGGATTATGCTTTTGTTACAGCAATACCCTCACACTCTCTGCCATGTTAATGTTTTCCTTCTTGGCCTCCCCTCCCCCTTCCCCCCCCCCCCCCCACAGTTTTAATGCGTGGAACATGTGACATGTGATCTTTACAAACCAGTTGTTCATTGGCCTCCTGTTTATGGACCTGAAAGAGAAAAGTGCATTAAATGTTTGTCATTGAGATTCATCACATAATTTTTTGTAGAGAGAACTGGCACGGCAGACGTTTGAAGTCATTTCAGAATTTACAAGGTCCCTCCAACTGGATGGTTAGTGTTTTAAAAGTTCTATATACCATAAGCTGAGATTATTTTTTAAATGCATAAGGCCATCGGCAAGACTCATGTTTCATTTCTCATTACCCTGTTGTTCATGAAAATAGGACATTGTGATGGTTAAAATAAAAATGAACAAAAGGAAAGTTCTCTGTGATGACTGCTGTTTTGCAATGAACTGCAACCATCATTCTGAAATGCATTAAAAGGCATTGTTGTAATGGCTGATTTACATGTAGATGCCAGAACCAGTTTCAAAACATACTAAGACCTAAAACCATCTGTAAAAGGATAAATCAGAAACTTTTTTTCCAGCATTTGCATTGGGAAATGAAATGTTCAGCCATTCTATTGGGATATGACCAGTGATATTTTTTTCTGACGAGGAAAAATTGTTTCTATGCGTAGAATTATGATTACTGTGGATAAACGTTTTAGAATTTACTGTTTCCATTGAAAAGAGGGGAACTGAGTTTGTTTGAACATTATTTTACTTTTTTTCAACTTTTTATACTGGATTTTTATGGCCATTTAACTGGTAATTTTCCGTAAAATTTGTTTAAATTGGATAGACTTTATGAGATATCAGAGAGACAAAGACAAAGATGGTTAATTTATATGGTTATAAGATAAATGTTCCTCAATTGCCCAACAGAAGTAACAGGTTGTTTGTATGCATAATTATGTTCAGAAAACTTTCCACACTTAGCCATTTCTCCAGGGTATGCAGTGAAGCTTAGTGTGCAACTAATGTGCAGATGTTTGCAGTGCGGTCTGATTTCTATCTCACAATTGCATGGCATTGTATTTTGTCACTTGATGGCTTGTGTGATGGTTAATGTTCATTTGACAGGTTTTCCTACTCTGCGGTCAGCTCTCTGTATTGGTGGAACTTCAGTCAAAGATCAAATGGAAACAATCAAAAGGTTCATTCAGTTATTTTTCAGTAAACAATCAAAACTTGCTGTTTTAGCAAGCAACTGTGTGTCTATAAAATGTTGGGTATTGTACCCATCACAATGAAAGATTCTAACTTGTTTAAGTGTGTGGCATTGACTGGTTATCAATTATCTCTAATGTTCTGCACAACAGAATGATAGACCTCTAAACGATTGCCAACCATTAATAAACTACTTTCCAACAACAAGAGTAGCAGTCTGCGATGTTTGAAGATGCACTGAAGCCTGGTGCTATTATAATGAGCAACAACAACTTCAATTCCAGCCCTGCACTGTTCAGTCCCTTTTGTTGACACGAGTCGGTGAATTGTTTACATCTCAATATTATTAGCACTATTGAAAGTTCCATTTCTGGATTTGGTTTGTATGTTTGTACAGGTATTGTTGAGTTGTGGGAGAACTGACTTGTAAAAATCATGAAAAACAGCATTTATCTGGACATGTATTTTTTCTTTATACACTTTGTTTATGGTAGATAAATTTTTGTCAGCATGGTCTATTGTTAATTTAGGGGTGTTCACATGATGGTGGCTACACCAGGGCGTTTGATGGACTTACTGGACAAAAAAATGGTCAATCTAGACATTTGCAGGTAAGATTCTCTTGTGAATATACTGTAAATTATGATAATTTCTGTGATAGTGCCCATGGTAGCTGCCTTTGTCATCACCATCATTAATTTTATCATATCACTTTTTTTACTAAGGTATTTGGTCCTTGATGAAGCTGATCGCATGATTGATATGGGATTCGAAGAAGATGTTAGGACAATTTTTTCCTACTTCAAGGTAACGACAGATAAATTATCCGTCCTGCTCTCTTTAGGTTAGTTGGTGAAGAAGGTACACATGTACTTCATCGATTTTCCCATAACAATTTAAAAACTCAGTTGGTTTTGTTTATTATGCAGTCCCAGCGTCAGACGCTCTTGTTTAGTGCTACAATGCCAAAGAAGATACAGAACTTTGCTAAAAGTGCTCTAGTCAAGCCAGGTGAGCATGTTTGTGTAGCAACTTAGAGTTTTAAAGGAGTTTCTGGTTTTTTGTATTTAATTTCGTATGAATTTTGTTTGTTTTAGTAACTGTTAATGTGGGGCGAGCAGGAGCAGCAAGTCTTGATGTTATTCAGGTATGACGTATCTTTTTAGCTAAACAATTATATGTATGTATAGTCTGCCCCAGTGCCAAGTAAACAATTAGATTTAACCCTGGCTTGGGGCTCATGTTTAACTCACAGGATCAGGAAAAGACCGAGAACGTGTGAGCATGCGAAAAATACCAGTGAGACAATTTCATTGTTCGAGCAATCAACGGCTACTTTTGCATGTTGACGTAATATTAACGTAAATCATATTAAACTTTTGCAACATAACCTCTCTCCTCCGCAGAGGCTCCGCTGAGAAAAGGGAGTGCAGGCGTAAAATTCCGTGGAAGGCGACGGCGGGAGCCTCTGCCAGAAACCACGCCCAATATGGCTGCGATCCGGGGGAGTCATTTTGTAACTAGGGTGGTGTGCGTACTTATGTCATGAAAATGGCGGGTGTTTGTGAAATTGTCATGTTGCGCGATGTGGGAGATTTACTCACGAAAACTTACCTACATGCTTAGAAATCGGGGAAAGTTTGTTTATCTCATGATGACTGTTTAGAAAACGCTTTTATTTTGCTGTGATGCCTTGAATCATCACTACAAGAATGAAATTCAAGTTACACGAGCGGCGATCGTGTGGAGATAAAAGAGTGCATGCAAAGAAATGATTTATTGAGGAAACGTCTGCCAGCTGAGACCAAACAAAAACTGTCGATTCGGTCTTAAAAGAGACTAGAGCAAGTAAGCTTAATGTTTTAATTAAAGCGTATTTTTTTCTATACTCCGAAACGACCAAACTTGATATTTTTATCTTGTAAATAAGTTTAATCAGAAGAAGTTATAAAAATCTTTTGGTGATTTAATTAGCATTTAGTTCTCACGGGAAGCTTGTTATGTACCGTGATGAAACAACTGTCTTTAAAATAAGGTTATAAAAGGCCAAAAGGCCTTTCGAGCCCAGAAAAAGCAATTATTTCTTCGTGACTATTGTTGACTTTCACGAAGCGAAATGTACTAAGTCCACTCTCCACGGGTTTCAAGGGGGGCTTCGAATACAAACGATTTTGCTTTTTTCTAGAAATTGTGAAATCTCACCTTAAAATTAACGACCGCAAACTGTAGAGACAAAGTAAATGTTGACTTCCGCCAAGAATGAAACTGTCAAATTTAGAGATGACCGAGAAATCTATCAATGTACAAGAAAGCGACAAGGATGTACAAGAAAACGACATGCTTCTGGCAGAGGTTCGCCGCCAAGTCAACCCTCTCAGCTTTTGCGCCTGCACTCACTTCGTTCAGCGGATACAAATAACGCCCCATCGAACCTCTGCGGAGGAGAGAGCAACATAACTATGTTTTTTTTTCACGTCAAGGTATTTCGTAACGTTTGAAAAGAATAGCAAAACGTCTAGCAAATTTAATTTGTTACGCGATGCCAGAGAATGGAAGAGTGGAGTGTTAGTCTTGTACGAATACACGAATAGTGTGGTTTTAAATTCGTATCAATTGAATGCCAAAAATGATTTCGCGTTTGCTATACCAAGCTCTATGATTGGCTTAAAAAGCTCGCGCCGCTTTATAGTGACTTGCTCTCACACGTTTTCCCGCGCGATTCCAGTTAGTTGTACTCGAATCTCTTTACGGTGGCCAAATTACCTTAAGAGTTGATAAGGCCAAACATTCGTTTGTATTTGAATTCTGATTGGTTCATTGTGTTATTTATTGAAATGGATTAGAGTAATTACTTTGGTGTTTGCCTTCCGATACCCATTTCAAAATGTGAGACGCATAAAACAGATGAACCGTTTTGTCTTGCAACAAAACTTCCATTTTAGTTTATAATGTTCATTAAATCTTGTTCACTTTAGCAATTCGAAAAACACCTGTCCCTGTTTGTTCTCGAGCTGGTCATTTTGTTAAGTTGAAACTCTATTACTGAGTATAAAGTTGCACTCGAGCCCAAGTGGCCCACATGGCAGGCCGGGGTGGATTCTGCAGCATGAATTGTAATGCGCATTTGATCATCTTGTCATGGAAAATGCGCAATATAAGTGAATAAATTATTATTAATTATTATGAAGCAAACAGGAGAATTGCTACTCCCTCCTGAATGGGATGCTAATATGGAAGATTCCAAGCTCGGTCATGATATAGGAAGGAAGAAGTATTCAGCATGTTTCACAAGGATGGGGCAAAGAAAAGAGGTCCATGAGTGTACCTCAAGTCTTCCAGCTGTAGCTCAGTGGTTAGAACATTTGTTTCTTTGTCCCATGTTCCTGATATGTTGAACACCACACCTTTCTTCTTCCAAATATTATAGCATCAGTTCGATCCGTGTTGCTTTGGCCACGTGATACTTCTGTGCCAGTTTTATGTAGCCCCGTGTTGTCTTCAGCAGACGCATGGGTCTAAATAGAATATCTATTGCAAGGTAAACATAGCTAAAATTGTCAATTTTCTGGTTCCTCTTGTTCTTCAGGAGGTTGAATATGTAAAGCAAGAAGCCAAAGTTGTGTATCTACTGGAGTGTTTACAGAAGACATCTCCCCCGGTAGGTATTACTATTAGTTTGTTTAATTGATCAATTGATTTCAAGGCTGGTTGATTTGGTTTGAGATGACACATGGTCGCAAACGGTTACAACACAACTAGAAGAATCTAAAAAGACAATTACTAAAGTAAGATATAATTACAACTTGTTTATTTCCTTCCAACTTTATTGTATGCTCCCTGCGATTACACAATAAATTAATCAACAGTACCAAATAAGCTTATGTAACAGTCATTCTGACAACCATCACATTGAATTGTCCCGTTATGAAAATAAATCATCTTGTTATATACCCAGACTTTCACTCAACAAAAACAAAGCGAGCAATGTGATTGGTTGATTCTTGGTCACGTGCCCCTGATCAAATACAAATGTATCCCGACTGGGATACAATTTTGCAGTTGTTGCCCTCTCAGTTGTTTGTTTGTTTGTTTGTTTTGCTGTGATTGTTGAAGGGAAAGTCTAAATATATAACAAAGCACTTAATGTATGGTCCCTCGGGAAACTAGTTAGTTTTGTTTTCCCTCGAGTCCTGATGTTTTCCTCGACCAACATCAGGACTCTCGGGAAAACAAAACTAACTGTTTCCCTCGGGACCATACATTTAGTGTATAAGTATATTACTTTAGTCGCTTCTACTTGTAATATATGTTATTTCGTTATTCAGTGTAATCCTACATCGATAACAATAATAATTTAACAGGCTGAAAAGTTACAGGATAAAAAAAATGTACGAGTTAAAAATAATAGAAAAACAGTAAAATTTAGGTAAGAATTACATTCTGGAGAGCTTGCTGGAATAAAATACTTAAAACAAGCGAGTTAAGGAATTATGTAAAACCTATTACTACGAGAATCTTATTGAGGACAACAGCGGGAATTCAGGTGAATTGTTGAGAACAATGAATGAAATAGGTAGTTCTTCCGAGTATCACACTGTGAATTCTCTGCTATGTTCTACCACTAAAATGCACAAAAATACTTTTCTTCACTAAGTCGAAAAAGATACAGCCAGTATTACTTTCTGTAGCTTTCAGCCTTCAGATATAATTTGCCATACAAATGTAGTGGTAACCGTTGGGCTCCTTCTTTTGTGTTGGATTAGTCCTGAAAATCTAGTATAGTACTTAGTAGTCTACGTCTTATATGAAAATTGTGCAGTAATTTATATCCCGGAGAGTGTTTTGTAGAATAAATCTGTTTGCTCAAAAGCTGATAGTATCTTTACAAACGCGCCAATGTGTTACATAAAATCATAAGGACTTTAGCATTTACTTTTCAAAATTAATAGAGTTTGAATCTCTATTTAGGAACATAAAATAGTTTTCGGACCTGAAAAGGCGTCTGCTCTCGAAAGCTACTTCAGCGCGAACGAGATTGTAGAATTTAAACCAATGCTGTAGCAAAGCGTGGCGTTTTCAGCCCAAATTTGGATGATTCTACTGATAGCTTTATTGTCGAAATCGTGTTGATACGCTCGTTTATTCTTGTCCCAGAAACTGTTTGTTGTTTTCTTTTTTCATTTTTTCATATTCGTGAGCGCGTCACATGTTAAATTGATTATCTGTTTGTTCTTTTCTCTATAATCATGGAAACGTGGTGTTTTTTTATTTAGGTACTCATTTTTGCAGAGAAGAAAGCAGATGTAGATGATATTCATGAATACTTGCTACTGAAAGGAGTTGAAGCTGTTGCTATACATGGTGACAAAGGTATTCTCTGTTTTACACTATAACACATGTATAGTACTCCCACTGATGCACACGTCATTTAGTGCAAAAGATAATAAGTTACTTATTGGTTGAGTTGGGTCAGGCTTGATAGTGGTGTCCGTTTGTCTGTAGCCTGTTCAGTCAATCAGCACATACACTTTCATGCCTTATCACTAAATGATAACCATAAACTACGAAACTCAGCGTTCTCAGTAATTATATACCATTTGCCGGCTTTGTTTACCTAGCCCAGCACAGACAATAAACACAGAATGTTATTGCAGTCATGCGTTTTGTGGTTGTGTTTTACAGATCAGGAAGAAAGGGAGTATTCCATGAGATGCTTTAGAGAGGGAAAGAAAGATGTAATGGTGGCAACTGATGTGGCATCCAAAGGCCTTGATTTTCCCGATATTCAACATGTTATTAATTTTGACATGCCTGAAGACATTGAGAACTATGGTAAGAAACATCATGATCATTCTGGGTTTGTTGTGCGTCACAGACATGTGTGAAGTCATATAGTAACTGCTACCTGCGCTAGGTGTGCCGGCATTGATGTAAATACACTATAGACGCAAGTTAGTGCCATTTACAAAATTTTTTACCATGAAACGAGTTGCAAAACATGAAACAAAAGTATTTCTTGAAGACGCTCCCTTAAGTCCCCTTCAAACCGACGGAAACATTTCATGCAACAGTGTTCAGTGTTGCGCGCAACATGTTCTGTTCGTCAATCTTTTCACACAACAGCCGCAAAATTTCTATTTTTTCTTGAATGTTGCGTCATTTTGCGCTGGTTTGGCCACAACTTGCAACATTGTTGCATTCCTCGTTCTGTGTATTTGAATGTTGTAATTTCGCGCGGTTATTTTCCAAAGAACGGCAGGGAAATAAAGCAAAACTTTTCATTAAGCGTTTGTTTTGCGACCTCCTTGATGCTGTTTGAAAGATGCGGAAAGCGTTGACCTTAGTGAGATAATTGAAATTTCTCAACGTCAGGGCGGTTTCAATTGTTGCTGTTACCATCTGACCCTTCTGGTGCACCCGGTGTAGGGGGGCGGGGCAGGTTGAAATTACTACTCGCGCCAAAACTTATGTGCTAATAGAATAACGTCGAACCACGTGGACAAGTCCAGCTACTTTACCGGAAAATCTGTTGAGTTTGGAAAGAAATAGTTTTGTTTTAAAATATAAACGAGGAAAAGGAATGGCACTTTTCGCGGGATCGTGTTTGGGCTTTGTTTTGATGAAGTCGCTTTAAATATTTGTATTTGCTGAGTGGAAGATATCTAGAGGATTGTCTTGATGGCAGATGTCTGTTGTTTTGTTCAACTTCTCTATTAACTGGACTTTGCATTTATCCTCTCATCAGTCAATCAAACCAAATGAACCGGCATTAATTCACTCGTTGATGTGATTAGTTCATAGGATTGGTCGTACTGGTCGTTGTGGGAAGACGGGAGTAGCTACGACATTCATCAACAAATCTTGCGGTGTGTATTTTAGTGTCTACAGTTTTTTTTTGGTTATTTCTCTGTAGCCTTGAAATCAACTTAACAATACCGATATTTTAGTTGGCAATAGGAAACTTACCGAGGAATGGGCAAAGGCAAACATAAGACAATGAAACAAAAACAAAAAAACTGCATCTGTGGATGATATCGTGAAAACGTGTCAACAGCAGAATACAAGAGTTGTGCTAGCAGCCGTCCGGGGGTCATGGTTTAGTGTAGTCAAAGTTGAAGACACATACCTCTTACTAACCTCGTTTTCTCGGTCCGTACTGTATGGCCCAAACGCGAAGCTTGCGGGCCACAGAACAACGGGAAAAAACGCCGATATTTATTATATCTCTGAGGTTAATCAGGCGTGCGGGAAAGGAAACTAGCGGGCCGTACAGTGAAATACGGCCCACAAAACGGACCAATCACACCGCGCGCACTAACTGAGAGATGTACAGTAATACTGAATAAGCTAAAAGTTAACATACATGTATTACGGAACATTGATACAACTTATTATGTACATTGTTACAACTAATTAAAAGCAGACTTTTACGACATTTTGGGGAAAGTTGTGCAAAATGTTGATGTCTTTCTTGAATTATTGTGAAAATTCCCTGTAGTAAGGTAGCTTTTTTAGTTCCAAGTGGTCAAAACTCTGATCTAGCGTTCTGACGTTTACTCTAACTGAGTTTGTTGTTTTTCCAGATGAATCGGTGTTGTTGGATCTGAAGCACTTGTTGTTAGAAGCTAAGCAGAAAATCCCTCCAGTCCTTGCTGTACTGCAGGCAGAAAATGAAGGGTACCTTGACCTTGGAGGTATGACATCACGATATTGTGTTCAATTCCACTTTCTTTTTGCTAAAGATGACTTGATATTAAATATGTTTTCCTACAGAGGAACGTGGCTGTGCTTACTGCGGTGGCCTTGGCCATAGGATCACTGAGTGTCCCAAACTAGAAGCAATGCAAACCAAACAAGCTGGCAACATTGGGCGAAGAGATTACCTTGCACCAGGCGCAGCAGACTGGTAAACTGAAGCTACTACACCAAGACAATCCTGGCTCTGCTCCTTAGAATGCCAAAGCTTCCCCGCACAGACTCAAAAGTTTTGTCCAAACTCTGAAAATCGAACAGAATGGTTTGGACAACAAACATGATGGATTGAAAGACAAACCGGAGTCGCTTGAAAACAACAGGGACAGTTTGGGAAACGAACTGAATGGTTTGAATAACAACAAAGACAAAGTTAACCCAGGCACTGAAGAGATCCTATTTGTCACAGAAACAGAAAACTGAAAAGTCAGGCGTAACTGATTTAGCTGTTACGCCCAGTTTAATGCAACGCATCCCTTTGCTCCACCCGGAGTTCATATAAATCGAAATCAAATTGCATTGAAAAACTCGTTTCAGTCACAAAATACAACATGATGGGCCTCCTGCTGTTCATATTCCTCTGTTGAATCACCTGTAACTTGCCGCGTAACAACTTCTAAAGTAACGTAACTGTTGTTACTGTGGCAAGCGTGTGTATCATACTTTACTCATTTCTTTAAATTTAGCTGTACGTGTATTACATGTATTGGAAAAGTATTTGTAAGAAATAAATATAAAGAATGATTTGAAAAACAAATTCGCTGTTGTCTCGGTTTTTGGAATTTTGAACGGTTGCTGACAGCTTTTGCTTGATTAGCATCCACCTGTGGATGTGTGTACCTCAACACGAGTAGTGTAAAACACCTGGGGGGGGAGGGGAGTACTCCTCGGAATTTCGGTAGGGGTGTGCCGCCCAGTTCTCCAAATCCTGACCCTATTTCAGACCAAAACACGCCATAGTCTGAAATGTCAGTCGTCTCCTCCCCCCCCCCCCCCCCCCGGGAGGAGACGGCTGACATTTCAGACTAAAATATGCCATTTTCCACCCTCGTTTTCAGACCTCGCCTCTAAAATCCATACCGTTTTCAAACTTTTGTTGTAGCGTAATAAAGCTTCGCATCAGTGCCCAAGTCAAGAATTGGGTAAAATTCACCTGAAAATCCAGCTTGAATGATATATTTTGGGTCCTTCTCTTTCTCTACTATTCATTTCAAGTTGAAAAGACAAATACGTTTATACGCTCTCGTGGTTCCCATGCCCGAATTTTGAAAATCGAGTAATAAGTTCATTGCTTTATAGTATCAAATTCGTGTATACAGCTAAAAGTCAAGCAATAAGTTTATCCCTTTCTGGTGTGAAATTCTAGAAAAAAAAACCCAACCCAAAATCGAGAGATAAATGCATTCCTTTCTGGACTCAAATTCTCTCAAATTCGTGAATATAGCCAGAAATCGGGCAAGAAGTTCACTGCTGTTTGGATTCAAATTCGAGAGAATAGCTAAAAATCAAATTAGACATAAGTTCATTTCTTTCTGGACTGAAATCCATGAAAATGACCAAAAGTCGTGAAAATGGCCAAAACGAAGCCATAAATTCACTCCTTGTTGGCCTCAAGTTCATGAAAACAGCCTAAAAGAGAGCAATAAGTTAATTGCTCTCTGGTCTCAAATTCGTGTAAAAAGATAAAAATCGAGGAATAAGTTCAGTGCTTTCTGGTCTCGAATTCGTGAAATGGAAATATTTCTTTTGGCAAGAGTACTCAACGACCTTTTGGAGATAATTAATCGCATGTTGAGTTAACACTAGCTGAGTGTCCCCGGGAAAAAATACCCGCTGTTCACTGCCAGCGAGCAAGACTTTTAAGAAATGAAAATCCCAGCCAGCTTTTAGTGTCAACTAGCCAGCAAAGTTGAAAATAGCAAAAGGAAGACAATGCCAGCCAGTGCAAGAGAAATTTTTCCAGTTTGCCAGCAAGCGATAGCGTACACCAGTTTTTAGCCAGCCAGAGAAGTTTGCTAAAAATTGCCCGATGTTGTTGAAATAAACAAGGAAATATTGCTCTATAAAATCCCGCATCCTTGTTATGCAGTTCTTCGGACTCACGTTTA